>NC_081855.1:22262086-22501146 GCF_963259705.1 Myotis daubentonii
TGTCCATCTCTTTTCCTCCCTCCTCCTCCTCCTCCTCCTCCACCTCCTCCTCCTCCTCCTCTTCCTCCTCCCTCCCCCTCTCCTCCTCCCCCCCCCCCTCAGTTTCTCGGTCTCTGTCTTTGCCTCTCTATCTAATTCTTTGTTCCTTCCCTCTCCTTTCCACTCTTTGTATTGTGGCCTCTGGCAGGAGTAGTGCACTCAGAGCTCCTCTGGCTCTCTGTTGGGTGTGTATGTGTGTGTTTGGTAACAAGCATCCATACCCAACATCTCATCATTCTCCATGCTCCTCTGAGGGGGAAAATACTGGAGGATACAGTGTGAAGACCTAGGCTCCTACAGAAAGCATTTCTAGGGAGTGGGGTGCTTCTCTGGTCTGGGGCCATCCATGTGAGTCTCTACTCGTAGGTGACCCACAGAGGGAATGCTGCAGCAGAGATTTCTAGCCAGCAGTTATTGATCTTTCTATGTGCACTGTGTAGTCTAAACACCCCCCCCACCCCCACGCTCACCTTCCTCAAATTCCTTTCTTGTTCTTCACCCCAAGATGCACCCTGGACTGTTTGGCCCTCTTTCCCTACCTCTCCCCTGTCTCCCCTAACTCTAACTCTGTAACTGAGTGAGTGATACTCACAGCATCAGACAGTCCTCTACATCCTTTCTGTAAACCCTCCTAGGTTTTCAAAATGCACTCTAGGCTGGGGCCTCAGGAGCCAGGGTTAAGCCCTGAGCTGGGCAGCTGGGGCCACACAGAGGACCTGACGGATCTGCTAGCTAGGGGTCAGCTGTTTCCCAGCCATGTTCCCCAAAGAGTTAACATGTACAGCCTCAAACTTCTCAGGCTATTCTATAATGCCGACTAGGTAATTTGCAATTTTAGAAAGAAAATGACAAAGGCTCAGCTCTCCCAGGTATCTGAAGACACTGCTTCTGAGCATGCGCAGGGTCATAGAATGTTCCTCCCTTCCTTTCGTGGGGTGGAGGGTGGGGAGGCAGACTATTTGTTTCTGGAGCCTGGGTCTTCCCTGGGTCACCTCACCTCACACCCACAAGTCCCTTAGATATGGTCCATCCCACCCCTATTTACCCATATCCTGGGCCATCAGGCCTGTTAACTCTCTTCTGCGGCTGTCTCCTTTCATCCCTCCTCTTTTGTTTGGCTGAGGAAATGGAAAGCTCACACAGGAAGTGCTGGGCCTCATTTGCTTGAGGTGCTGAGTCTGTTTTTTCTTTGGATGCTGCAGCAAATGGCCCGTTGCCGGCTTATGCAAGCTGCTGCCCATCTTTGGGCAAGGGCTCAATCAGCAGCTGGGCACGTGGTCCTGAGCTACAGCCATCCCCAGCTGGGCTTCACCTCCTGGGCCACAGAGAGGCAGAGAGGGTTGGGATACTTGACAGATTTGCTTAGCTTTTTTAAAGATTTTTTCACAGGGGGAGCAGATCTGACCAAATAATATATTGAATCTGATTGCCCAGTAAACAAGTTCCTGTAGTTGTGGGCATCACTTACTCTCTGATGAATCCTCTAGGCTAGAGAAGTCAGTATGGTAGAGAATAGAGTTCTATTCTGCACTCTCTGGAGGGTCAGCAGCTGGTTGTCTCTGGAATTAAGTTTAAGCATAAAGGAGGGGCATTGTTGTCCTGGTGCCTGACCACAAGGCATGGTGGTTTGAGGGTTGGTGCCACTGCTGGACAGAGCAGACCTGGCCTGACCACCACTGAGAGTAGCCCTACCTCATAGCCTTCAGATCCAAGCACTGAAGAAGTGGTATATAAATTTATCTTCTTCCTTTCCAGTTTCTCATATGGCTGCCTAACACTTACTGAGTAAATATGGTTGAGAGATTGGCAAGGTATGGTAGCTCTCTGGGTTTCACAGTTGTGTCTTATGCCTACTGATCTTACATTTTGTAGAGCCTTTTCTTTAAGGCCATAAGGAATGATATACTCCAGATAGTTGTATAGATGTCAGAATAGTAACTCCTCTGACATTCTTAAGGTCCTTGTGTGATCTTCATTTTGGAGGGTTTAGGAATGCTCTCAAGAGAGTAGGAAGGAAAGGGTTTCCACTTAACACCTCTGCTTTGCATGCTTTTATTGGTCTTTGCCTGAATTGTTCTCTACGAAGACAAATTCCTCATTGATAAGGTGGCCAGATAGCCTACATTTTAGTTTACTTCTCCTCCAGAATCCCCCAAACCCAAATTGTCTCTCTTACACACTTGAACCCTTATTTAATCTTGTTCCCTGTCTTTCCTTATACAATTAGAGAATCATTTTGAAGTGTCCTCCACATTTCTGGGGATATTCCAAAGCTTATTAGTCTCCTTCGTTCTCTCCTTTTGTCCATATTCCTCTTCTTTCTGGTCATATCTACTTTTCCGTCAGTAGCCACTTAGGCACATGTGGAACACTTAGGGTGATAAGGGCAGGATTTCAAGGCCGTTTGTGCCTTCCCACACAGTGGCACTTAAGCATTTGTGTGCTGGGTCAGCATGTAAGTAGGTTGACTTCCCATTTGTACCTGTTGTAATAAGATGGCTTTATATCTCAGGAGGTTTTGGTACAGAGGATTATAGCAGGGTGTGGAAAGTTGCCTTGGGCCACTGTAAGAGGAGTGTCAACTGCTTTGGTCTATTTAGAACAGACCACAGTGTTTGGAGGGGCCATCTACTTATGGGGTGGTGGTGAGGGGGCACATTTCTGTTCCAAGCCTCTTACTAGAAGGGAAAGGCAGCTACTCTCAACCTTAACAAGTGAGCATGAGTGAAGTTGTGAATGTCAGGTGATAGAGAGGAACAGAGCAACAGGCTTCCACAAGCCTAAGCATAGTGACCTCTTGCATCCCAGGACCTTTGGCAAGGCTAGGGCAGTGGGACAGCCTACCTCATTTCAGAGTCTCTGCTGAAGCCAAATCTTCCCTCATCTTGATCTCTAGTTCTCAGTAAGTGAAAGAGTCAGGGGACTTTGAGAACATCCAAACCTAGCCCAGCTGTGGCAGTTGGTTTATTGCTTTCAGCTGGTACTTGAACCCAGGTCCTGGTCTTGGAGGCTTTCCCAGGTTTAATCCCCAGAGCTTTCTCTGCAGCTGTATGACACTGCGCTGACCCCGAATGAGGATAGGAAAATAGAACCAGTGCCAAGCCAGAGTCTCTTTTTCATTTGGAGTCTGGCTGTCTGCCCATGACCAGGGTTACATAATGGGAAACATAGCTGGGGCTCTGGAGAGCCCGCGTTTCACCAGGCTGCCCAGACCTTAGCATTCTGATGCTATATATCTTCCTAATTGTAGCTCGGATGCATTTATCACACTGTTGGATTGGAGTACTGTTAAAAAAAAAAAAAAAAAGCTCCAGAAATTCCTGGACTTGCTGCTTTTCCGTGGCTTGTCTTGAATAGTCTACAGAGCAACCTGGAAAAGGCTTATAGGAAGCCCTCTGAGGTGCTGTCACATAGGGAGATATAGGGATATATAGGGAGTATGCAGTAAGCTAATTTCCTCAGGGAGCCAACATGTGTTGACCCTGTAGAATGAGATAGAAATTCTTGAGTTAAGAAAGAGCTAGCTCACTCACCCTCATAGGGCAGTTCTGAAATAAGAACTAATCCCAAATCTAATCGGCACCCCTTCAAGGACGCTTAATACGTCTTCCCAGAAGGGCATTTTAGGAGGTCACTAAGTAATAGTCCATCAGCACTTCCCTGAAGGAAGTGGTGGTGACTGTGGGAAGCCCCTTTGCTACCCTGGCTCCCCACCCAGTCTCCCTGGCTCCGGGTTAGGGCGTCAGCACTACAGCCTGGCACCAGGGGGTTCCTCTTCCTCCAAGTGCTGAGTGTGGGCACATGTGATCTCTCCCACGGCAGGAGCCTCTATCCCCTCCCTACTCCTCCCACAGGACTCCTTGTGAGAGGAAGGGGTGTTGGCCTAAGGCTCCAGTCTGACCCCAACAGGGTACAGCAGCTGACCCCAGGGAGAGTACTTTCCAGCTCTGGGTTGAGGTTATTTGGGTCCAGTGTGTGCTAAACTAAGAAGACGTGTTGGAGTGGTTACAGCTAAAATTTAGAGAGGCAGGAACCGTGAGAATCCGCACCAGGGAGGCCGCCGAGGGCTCCACTCATGCCGTGGAGATGTTGAGGTCCCCTGGGAGCTGCTCTTTCCCAAACACACAGTGCTGATGGGTTTAACACACCATAGTGATGTGACAGAAGCTATACATATGAATGTAGCTTGGGAGAACTGAAATCAAATAAGGCACTGACCTAGATAGAGGTTGAAGGAGGCATAGTAGAGGTACTTGAGAAATCGTGGAATGAGGTTACTGTGACCTGTTTGCCATCGGGCTCCAGCTGCACTTCTTAGGACATGGAGAAGTTTATGTTCTTGGAGGAGTGTGGGGTGTCTGAGCATCAGAATTTGACTTGCCATATTGGACAAAATTAATTTAAGTTGGGCACTCTCCCAAGGGCCCAGGTTGACTTATTGGATTCACGTTCACTTTGCTATTAGTTGCTCATCTCCTGCAGTTTTCTCCATTTGGGCCAAAAGTCCTCCAGGGCTACAATGGTCTTATGTTGGCCATTGAACCCTATGTGGAGAGCTGTGGACTAGACTGGTGGTTGGCGGACCACTGGTGGTCCATGAGGTCCGAAAGGTTGCTGACCGCTGGGCTAGAGTATAATGCTCCATAGGCAAACAGGTTTTAGAAGACGATATTGCATATCTTTTTTTTTAAAAAAATGTATTTTTATTGATTCAGAGAGGAAGAGAGAGAGATAGAAACATCAATAATGAGAGAGAATCATTGATTGACTGCCTCCTGCACGCCCCCTACTGGGGATCGAGCCCACAACCAGGCATATGCCCTTGACCAGAATTGAACCTGGGACCCTTCAGTCCACAGGCTGACATTGTACCCCTTGAGCCAAACCAGCTAGGGCATATTGCATATCTTAAGAGCATTTCTCTTGCTATGGCCTTTTGTCTTTCCCCTTTGTGTCTGTAGTCCATGGGCTTTCTCTTTTTCAGTGTCCTTGTGCCTAGTTTCCATGCCATCTTGTCTATATTTCCAGAGCTCCTCACCCCAGGAACCAAAAGACCCAACTCATTTGCCATCTGTACTACTTCTCTGATCTTCCATAGCTCCGAAACACAATGCAGGGCTTCTTCTCACTCAACTCTTTCCGGGTTTGTTCTGCAGCTGTGGAGTTTGAATGTTAGTGTTTAAACAAGCTGGTATTACACAGGAAATGGCCACCTCCACAGGCCCCTGCAGGCTTGTAACATGGGGTCATTGTACTTGATATTAATCACCAGTCAGCCTGTTCCCCCAGTAAAAAAAAAAAAGGGGGGGTGTGTGAGGGCTCAGTCTTCCTTAGACTTGCCAGAGGATGGCCTGAGCCTTGGTTAGGCCTTAGTACTCCACTCTCCACACTGTCTGCCCCCTCAGTCACGCCCTGTATGGAGCTTGCAGAAAAGGTCCCACCCGACCTCTTCCCTATAAAGCTGGCAGAGCTGCCTTTTGTTCTGAGTTCTAGGAAGGAGATAGATTGTTGTGGTATAACTTCCCTCACATATCTCATGCCTTCATCTTTCAGAGCATGTTGTAGTCGAATAACATCTTACATGAGAAAACGCCAAAATTGTAGAAACACAGAAATCCGCTGGTCCACCTGAGACCAGGGCTTCTCAGTTCCTTGGACTGAAGCTACTTTTCTTATGTTGTTTGCAAAACTAACTCCAGTCTGAAGGGTTAATCTGATTCCCCAAGTCAATATCCCCCAAACAACCAGCCAAGAGTGTGTGTTGGTTCATTTCTGTGAAATGTGTTTCCCCAGTCACCTGGGCTGGCCTGGGCTGCATTGTATCGGCCAGCAGCTGCACTGCACTCAAACTGACAGCTACATTAAACCTTGGAATTCTGAGGCAATAAAAAGTAAATTAACTCTTATTTTTTTCCTTTCCTGGTGGAGTAAGTGAATGCATGTCTGTGGAGAAGTGAGTGAGCCTTGGTCCTGAGTGCCACTGCTGGTCTGTCCCAAGCTAGGATCTGGTGTCCAGCCAGGGGTCTGCTTTCCTGGTGTGTGGTGTGTTCTGTGGGGTTGGGCCACTGGGTCACCCTACAACTGCTGATCCCTGCTCACTAATCACATCACAGCTGCTGAGAGGCTCCCTTGCCACCATTCTGAGAGCCATAAACGGACTCATTGGACTCAGTTTCATACTCTCTGTCTGCTTTGTGTCTGCTAGGTGAAGAATGCACCCTAGCTTTAGTGGGATTTTGTGGGCTCTGGGAGCTTCCCCAAAATATGAATGGGGACCAGAACAAGCCAGAGGGACTTGCCTGAGCCCATAGCACTCTAGAGGGTTCATTTAGAACCAAAGTTGGTTTGCAATTGACTGGAAAACCTTTTGATGTGTCATTTCCAAAGCATTTCTAAAAGATTGGGAGCTGTTTAAAGCTCCTCAGAGCCACCAGAATTTTACTTTGGGCTCAGCCCAGGCCAACCTTGAATCCTTAGACTCCAAGGGCTGCTGTGGGGTGAAGGTTGGAAGGCACTCCTAACTGGGATAAGGAACTAGAGCAGGAAAAAGCTAAGCTTTTCCCCTTCTACTCAGGAAACCCTGTGTTCACCCACGGAACTGACCTCTCAGCCCGGAGGCCTGATTGGGGTAAGCTGAGGTGATGATATTCCCCAGGTTCCAGGAATTACCTCATCCTTTTGCAAATATCTTAACTTTGGGGTTTAGGCATCTCACCTCTTCCTTTGAGTGTTAGTTTCCTAACACTCCCCTCTTCCCTGCCCTCTGTGGAGAGTCACCGTATGGCCCATGGGTGCCTAGTTAGTTGTGTTCTTGTCTGTGGTGCCACTTTATATTTCTGAGTTGGGGACTCAGGACACACCCTATGTCTTCTGGCACCAGCTGCTGTCTTACACATCAACACTGTGGTAGGAGCTCTCATCCACTTCATTTTTGCAGGGAGTCTTAAGATTTTGGCACAAGGTGGGTGGGTGGTAATGGGCAGAGGGCAGATGTGGGCAGGGGTCCCTTGTGGTGGCCAGCAATCTCTGGGAGGAGTCAGTTTTGGTTTATCTGAGCCGTAGGGGACCGGGGAGCATGGTAATGAGAACCACATGGTATCACATATTTCTTCTCTTGGATCCAAGATGGTAGGGGTAAGAGGATAAGAGAAGGATGTGGGGCCTCCCACTGTGGCAGCCATGGGTAATTTTCTGCTGCCTCTCCCTGGCTGGGGATGCTGCTGCCCACACCTCCCACCCCCAACTACATCCTGAAGCAGCCTTGACCTGCACAGCACCAACCAAGGCCCCCAAGCCAAGAATTCAGCTGGGAGACTTTTCACCTTCTTCCTTCTCACTGTCGTCTTTCCTGTTTATTTTCCAAATTGCTGCTCTGCAGCCGAGCAATGCCTGTTGGCCAGAGCTCACCAGCGCTGTGGGATCAGACTCAGGCAGTGGGCTCAAGTGGCCAGCAGGGCACTGGGGGAGGAAGCAGGGAGCTGGAAGAGCCTCCCTGTGCGTCTCCCATGGGCAGCGCTAACCTCGGAGGCGGCCCTGAGCAGCCCTATCACATCCGGTGCTTGTCTCTGCAGCCGGGACTGGAGGATAAACTATCAGAGCTGTGGGGCAGTGTATCATTCCTCTTATTATTTTCTTCTCTGCAGATGGGGTCGTGGAAAGTTCAGTTCCTTTTAACCCTCGAAGTTCTGTTTATTCTACAGCTGGTAGCCTGAATGCGCGTTTCCCATTACATCACAAAGGGGCTCAGGCAGATCTCTGCACAGAAACGTGTTGCAACTGTTTATTTTTTTCCATATTTAAACATTTCTGACAGCCAAACCCAGCTGAGCCAAAAGATGGAGCTTTGTGAATGAGTCTGGTTGTTGGTGTCTGTGCAGAGAGAGGCTTTAAAAAACCCTTGTCCCTCCGGTGATTCTTCCCAAACATGTTCTTTTTCTTGGGCAAAGCCTGTGAAGCCAGTTACTTCTGCTGTACACGTGTGTTGATTATGTGCCGTTGTGTGATTAATGGGGCTGTGTTCCGCCTGGTTCCCAGGACACTCTTGAAAACAAGATGTTTCATTTCATTGCCTTTTCCTAGTGCAGTGATTACAGTAAATAAACCAGTGCAGGCTCCTTCCACCTGGATCCAGTCAGGGAGTCCCCACACCTCTGCTCCACTTTTTCTTCCAGCATCACCTTCAATAGCATGTCCCTTGAATGCCCTCCTTTCTGCCATCCCCTCAAGTTCCTAGCCTCCAGGAGCAACAAATTGCTTAGGTCTGAAGCCCCTCCTTAGCAGATTTGGCTCATGCGCAGTTACTCGTCTGGGAAGATTCTAGGATGTATCTCATTCATATACCTCTCTTTGCTTCTTGCCTCTTGTCACTCCACCTCTTGAACCAAATTGTAAAGCTTTTTCTTTGTAATTCTTTTATGGGTCTCACTCCTTTTGGAGTACAATTTAGCCTTCATAGGGTACTTGCCTCTTCCAGCCTCCCTGGTTAGGTTGTCCTCTGGGGAAGAAACCTAAGTCTGTGGACTTGGCAGGCCCTGGATCTGGCCATTTTGACTATTTGAGCTTGTCTTGGCTTGTCAAAAGAAAGTTGTAAGGATCCTTAGCTCCCATCAAAAGAGGAACCTGAACCACAGGAGATTTTTGGCAGTTGATGGTGACAGAGAATTGAACCTTTTTATAATTCTGCCCTGGAGTTTGAACAGGGGAGAACCAGATTTTGCATTTTCAAGATTTATTCTCAGGTTCAGCCAGGACCTGATGATATGCAATTAGGATGACCATCCATTCCAGTCTGCCCAGGACTGAGGTGTTTCTGGGAATGTGGGGCTTTAAATGCTAACACTAGGATAGTTCCAGGCAAACCATAATGTTGATTACCCTATGTCTAGTTTTCTACAATCGAGAGAAAGGAGAGGGAATAGGATGGCCAGGATAGTGCTGATACGGTTCAGCTGCTGAAATGAATGGGAAGCTTGGCAGGCCAGGAATGAGGTTTTTGCTGGATGTGTATTTAATTGTTTTTCTGCTTATATATAGGAAGAGATTTCTAAAGCATTATAAGACGGGAAAAAGCCACAAACACACGACTTCCCTGGTGTGACTAGACTCTCTGGCTGTGCAAGAGGAGGGAAGATTGGCGCTCTGTAGCTGTCTGTATGGCATATACTTGGCTGGACAGGAGTGGGGGAATTCTGGGAGCTGCCTCAGGCACTGGGTGTCCAGAGTGTTTGAGTAAGTGTCTTAGGCACACTGTCTGGAAAGGTGACAGGACCTGCATTAGGCAACTGATTCTCTAAATTCTTCTCTCTCTCTGGTTAGGATTAAAAACTCCCCCTAATCACTTTTAACTTTACACGGATGGACACACATTCACCAGATTGCTGCCAAGGGTGCAATTTTGTATCCTAGTTTTTGGGTAAGATTTTCTGGCAGATGCCAGCCATAGACAACATTTGCCATAGGTACTTCCCTATTCACAAGTGCTTAGAATACTTGAACTGGTCCCTCTTTAGAGCTGCTCTTCTTTTCTTACCTTATTTCTCACAGGGTTGCTGTGGATGTGTGGTCGATGCTGGCTGATTTCTGTAACATATTGACTGCGGTGAATCAGTCTGAGGTGCCACTGTACAAGGACCCGGACGATGACCTCACCCTTCTTATTCTGGAAGAGGATCGGCTTCTCTCGGGCTTTGTCCCCTTGCTGGCTGCCCCTCAGGATCCCTGCTACGTGGAGAAAACCTCGGATAAGGTCAGCCCCAGGCCAAACATCACTCCCCATTCACCCTTCCTCTTAATTCTCCAGACTTTTTTATTCTTGGGAAGTTTTCTGTGCAAACGGAACATGATTAAGTCATTGAGAAGGGTGTTAAGGGAAAATATCGACCTTTTAGCCGCTGACATCCAGCTCTGTGTCCTGAAAAAAAAAAAAGCCCTCTCGACTTCCTTTGGTGTGTGTGTGTGCTTGCTGGCATGTTGTATATACGATCATTTCCTCACTTGTTTAAATAGTCCAGCTTGTGTTGGCAGTGCTCTCACTCAACTCCAAATGGTTTGCATCATGCTTAAAGCACCCTCCTTCCTCCCCCCTTCCTCCTTCCCCCCAGCCACAAAACTCTGCACTAGGAAAACAGCCAGGGCTTTTTCCCTTTTCTAAGGAGGGGAGTGATAAATAGGTGACTAGAGAGAAGCAGACACCATGTGTTAACTTACAAAAAAAACTTTTAGGAATATGAAGCATTCCCCATTCGTTGCCTGGTTTCTATTTTTCTTCCTCTGAGGACTGATTTAACCTGAACTTTTTTCTTGTCTGTCTGTTTATAGAAAACAAAGCCCATTGCTGTTGCCCTGGTGGGGACTGTGGAACTTAGTCAGTCTCTGTTTAACAGTTGTGTCTTTGGCCAGGTGCAGAGAGTAAGGCAGTACATCTTGCTTTACATTCCCGTGTAATAGTTGCTAGACTGGGGAAGTAGCACCCACAGACCCTAGGAGCAGAGTCTCCTGTGCTGTGCAGGAGAACCCTGTGACTGAGCTCTCTGTGGAGTTGTTAGCATTGTTTCCTGGGAGAGAGGCCTTTGGGGAAGAGTCCACAAATGGCTCCTCAGAAAGAAGTCTTTTGACTTAGATGAAGTATGTATAAAGATGTGGGTAGATTTTTTTTAAAGACAGTAAAAACTAAATTCCAGACAAATATAAGATATTTTATATTGACTATAAATTACAAATATAAGATATTACAAATATAAGATATTTTATATTGAATATAAAAAATTTTAAACTTGTTCTTAGTAAAAAAAACACAGTATAAGTTCCTTGTAGACAAGTAAAAAGAACATTTATTTACAACCCCTCTACCCAGAGGTTACATCACTGTTATTTTTGCTGATCATACATAATCATATTTGACTAATAATATACACATACACTTTTTAAAAAATAAAACTGGGGGGTTCATATTATACATACTATTCGTAATCTTTTTTTACTTAATATTCTTAATGTATTTTTATATGGAATCATTTATATAATCCCTTAATATTCTTTTATATGCCAATTATTTCTTTAACCCATTTTTACTTCATTGAACCAAAGGATTGTTCCCAATTTGTGCACTATCAATAGTGAAGTAATTCCTTATAGCAGAATTTTTTATATATATTCCCTTTGGTTAAATTTCTGTAAGTAGATAAAAGTTCTAGACATTGGCATACCAAAAGTCCATATTCTTTGGATGCATTTAATGGCTAGTAGATTTTGGGAATGTGAAAGCAAAAGAAATATTTATTTTATGCTTTTCCAATGAAAAGTTGGAATGAAATCTTGCTCTTCTAGTTTCAGAAGGGAATAAGAATAGGGAGTTGTAGTACGTGAGACTGAGGACAACTAACACAATGTTTACACTTTGTAAAAGATGTTCAGTTAGAAGAGAAACTGGAAAACCCTGGCTTGAGTCAGGGGATCCTGGTACTATTCTTATGTGATCACAAGGTGGTCTTGACTTCAAGGATGCTTTTGAGGGTTAGCTCTTGGGTAAGCTATATTTTAGTGCAGAACAAGGAGTCCTAACCAGCACCAGACTTCCTAAGACCTATGTTCTCATCAGCTCTCCCCGTGTTAGTGTATGATACATGTATATAAGATAGTATATAATATGATATGATATGATAAGATATATTTGTGATAAGTAAATGATCTAACCCAGCCGTGGGCCCGTTTGAAATGAATAAAACTATTGAAATAAAAGACCGCACCCTTTTATGTAATGATGTTTACTTTGAATTTATATTAGTTCACACAAACACTCCATCCATGCTTTTGTTCCGGCCCTCCGGTCCAGTTTAAGAACCCATTGTGGCCCTCAAGTCAAAAAGTTTGCCCACCCCTGATCTAACCAGAGAAGAACACAGAGCCAGCTGTTCATGCCCTCTGCCTGTAGTAGTCATTACCAGCAGTTGTCACTCATTGAGACTAAGGTAGATCTCTGCTTTAGGGATTGTGAAATGGGCATGTCAAATATAACATCTCCAAATCCAGACTCCTGAATTTTTCTTTCCCAAACCTGATCTTTCTTTAGTCTTCCTATCTTGGTAAATGGCAACTTCGACTTTTGAGTTGCTCATATGAAAATTCTTGGGGTTATTCTTGGTTCCTCTCTCTTTCTCACACCTCCATAACTAACCATCAGCAATTCATGCCTCTTCACTTTCAAAATAAATGCAGATACAGCTCGTTCTTACCACTACTCACTCTAGTTAATTCACCAAAATACCTTCTAACTGGTTTCTCTAGTTCATCCCTCCTCTTACTCCCCAGTCAGTTTTCAGCTCAGCAACTGGAATGATCTTTTTGAAACATGAATAAGATCATGTCACGTCTCTGTTTAAAACCTTCTGATGGCTGTTCCTCTCACTTAGAATAAAAGCCAAAGTTTTAACGGCAGCCTACAATGCCCTCAATGATTTGATGCTACCTACACCCTCTTAACTATCTGACCTCAGCTCCTACTGCTCTGCATACTCAACATACTATAGTCACATTTGCATCCTTGCTGTTCCTCAAAGATGCCTAAGAATCTTTGCACTTGCTTTCCTCTTAATCTGGGACAAACACTCTGTCCCCAGATAGCTGTGTGGCTCTCTTACTCCGTTTTAAATGCCACCTTGTTAGAGAGGTCTTCTCTAGTTACTCAGTATAAGATGTTACCCACCTTTCTTTTTCTTTTATTCTGCTTTATTCTTCATGGCTGGGGGGAAAAAATAACATCTCTTGAATATCTAGTGTGTATCAGCCCCTGGCCTAGGTATTTCATTAAGTCCTCACAATAAGCCTACCAAATAAGTGCTAGTACCTTCTTTTTTTTCCTTTTTTTCTTTTTTTTTTTAAAGAGGTGACTGAAGCTCAAGAGAAGAGTGGAGAATGATGAACTCATGGATTATCTCCATGCCTCTCCTGGAAGATTAGTATAGATGTGTCAGAGAGAGTCCTTAGGAACTTGACCTTTTAGAAATCTGAAAATGGTAGACATTTTCTCTAGCTTCTTGTGTTCACTCTCAAGAAATGTAAAATATCTCAAGGACTCTTCAGTAACAGCAACATGAGCAATGTCATTGCTGGTCAAAATTAATCACAAGTTTGGTCTGGCCTTGATGCTCATTCAACAGATAATTACTGAACATGCCTACATTACACTGTCTTACACATACAAAATGAAAGATCCAGATATATAAGGCAGAGATCCTCCTAGTTTGGGAGGCAGTTTGTGACAAATACAACCATATAAGAAGCAACATAAGTTAATTTGAACCTATAATTAAGGATGAACTCTTGAAATTTTATTGAGCTTATAGTGTCTCAAGACTTTGCTTAAGGAGTACTGATTTGGCATTAACATGTTGTTGTATTTCCAAGCATGTTCTATGGCACTCCAGTTTTGTAAGTTCTTAATTGTTGGATGAATGATCCTGTAAGTTGGGGTAAATAAAGCAGTGTTAAACAGGACTCATTGCTACAAGACTTCTTGGAGCTTTTTAATATAGCATACATTGTGAGAAGGATAGCCTTTGCAGTCTTTTCTAAACTCGCTTCACTCTTAATCTTTTTGATTTACTAAGCACCTTCAAGGATTAGTGTTCTGTCTAAAATAAGAAAATCTTAGTAGAAAACCCAGATATGAGGTAAGCAAGCAGTGAGAAAACAGGTTGCTATTGGGATTATCCAGAAGTAAGGAAAGGAGTACATATTAGGTTAAAAGCAATAGAGTGGAGCTGGTTACATTTTGAGAGAAACATCACATTGCAGATTTGAAACCAATTAGAGCCAACTAGGGGGAAGAAAATGATCTTAAATTCATTGAGTGGCTGCTAGGCACCCAATTCCAGAGGTTAAGTAGCACATTCAAGGTTATATGGCTAGTAAGGAAGTCTAGATTAGAACCCTTATTGGTATCACTTTAAAACCTCATGTTTTGATGAATGATATGTTGTCTAGGATTTGCTTCAGAATAATCTGTGGAGGGGGCTAGATAGGAATATTAATGAAAAAAGGTCAGATACTGATTATTACTAATATCAATCATTATTATTGATAACATATTGATCATTATTACTAAATCGGAGTAATGGGTACATGATATCATTATATTCTACTTTTGTATATGTATGAGTTGTCCATAATAACAAGTTTTAAAAGAAGTAATAAATAGCCATCCTGAAAGCAAAACAAGTAAAACTCATGTCCTTCCTCCCATATTATACTAGTAGTGCTTAAGTGATTGAAAAGTAATCAAACCACCTATAGTAATAAAAGCAAAATATAATTAGACTGCACGTCCTTCTGGACAACCTTCCGGACGAAGCCAGGGCTGCGAGGGAAGCCCGAGTCCCGGGCGCCTGCCAGTGGCCAGAGGGAAGCCCGGGTCCCAGGGGCCAGAGGGAAGCTGGTGCTGGCAGCCAGGGGAAGGAAGGCCTACTCTTGCACGAATTTCGTGCATCGGGCCTCTAGTAATAATAATAAAGTTAAGCTGTTGCAATCACTAATCATGTTCTAGGCACAGTGCTAATCTATTTACATGCATTTCTCATGGAAACCCCAACAACCCTATATGCCAGTGGTTCTCAGCCTTCCTAATGCCGCGACCCTTTAATACAGTTCTTCATGTTGTGGTGACCCCCAATTTCATTGTTACAAATTGAACATAATTAAAGGATAGTGATTAATCACAAAAACAATATGTAATTATATATGTGTTTTCCGATGGTCTTAGGAGACCCCTGTGAAAGGGTCGTTCAACCTCCAAAGGGGTTGAGAACCGCTGCTATAGGCAGATAGGAAAAGTGATTAAAAAAGGAACTGTTTTAGGAGAAAGATGTTGAGTTTATGTTGTGCCGTAATATAAAAAAAGCTTAATTATCATCTTCAAAAAATGTGCATGTGACTGTATAGCTGTAGGCGATACTAAACAAGGATCTATTTAGCAACAGGCCCATCTTTCCTTAGGCTCTAAAGCTCTAGTTATTTAATGGATACCAAAGCATTTATTTTATAAGTGGTGATAAGCATTACTCATTTTAGCATCCCCAGCTAGATTAATCTTCTGTGATATTCTTTGTTTCTCTCCATATTATTGTCTGATCCAGAAGTAAGTGAAGAACTTCCCAACAAGCTAATGCTGGGGCCACTCTTTGGCTTGATAGAGAATAAATTATTTTTCATTGTAAGGTCAGTTGTAAGTCTCACATCCCATCCCAATCATCCTTACAGTCATCTTTGCTTTCTGTCTGGATTTGGGATCCCAGGAAACTTTTTCATTAAAAATATATGTAGGTGTGCTATGCTGCTGTGGCTCAGTGGTTTAGTGTTGGCCTATGAACCAATAAGTCACAGTTCGATTCCCCATCAGGGCACATGCCGGGGTTGTGGGCTTGATCCCCAATGTGGGGTGTGCAAGAGGCAGCCAACCGATGATTCTCTCTCATCATTGATGTTTCTATCTATCTCTCCCTCTCCCTTCCTCTCTGAAACCAATAAAAAATATATTAAAAAAAATAAGTTTAGAGTATCTGACTTTCAGTGACTCCACTCTCTAACCTAAAATAAAGTAAATGAAAATGTGTATTTGAGGTTAAATGAGGCTTAAATTATCCAACTTTTGGAAGTACTAGCTTATCTGCTTATTTATTTATTAAATGACATTTTGGGCATATTGTTTGTTGTCACCACCCTAAAGGGAGTGAGAAGGAAGCCAGGTGGTGTGCATCTCAATAAATGAATTTATTTTCTACATTTCCTGTTTTATATATAGTAGAGCTACTATACCAGAGCTAGTTTCCCTTGTGCAGCCTTTGTTTCACATAAATGATATGGCAATTTCTGACCTCCTTCCTAGAGCTGTGGCCTCTCATATCAAGAAGAAATTCTGCTCTCTGGCCTCTTCCTTTGGGCCTCTTTGAACTGTTGATTATGAGTGGTACTGCTTTGTAGCAGTGAAAAAACTTCCAAGTAGTGTTCTGCATCTGCCCCATGTCCTCGCACTTTGTGGTAGGCAGCCTTTGTAGTAGGTAAACTAAAGGTGACCCATGTTTTAATCCCTGAAACCTGTTAAATGTAACCTTACAAGGCAAAAGGGCCTTGTGTGTGAGATTAAATTAAAGCTCTTGAGATTGGAAGATGATCCTGGGTTATCCAGGTGTAATCATAGGGGTCCTTATGAGGAGGTAGGGGTGTCTGAGTCAGAAAAAGGAGATGTGATGATAGAACCAGAGGTCACACAAAGAGATTTGGAGATGGTATGCTGCTGGCCTTGAAGATGGAGAAAGGGATCGTGAGCCAAGGAATGCAGGTGGCCTCTAGATGCTAGAAAAGGCAAGGAAATAGATTCTCCCATAGAGCCTCCAAAAAGAACACAGTCTTGTCAACACCTTGGTTTTAGGAATTCTGACTTCCAGAACTGCAAAATAATAAATTATATTGTTTTAAGTCATTAAATGTGTGGTAATTTATTACAGCAGCAGTATGAAACTAATACACCCTTCAAACTGGAGAATTTTGCCAGGCTCTTCATTGTTTACTTCTCCTGCAGCTTTCTTTTTCTTTTAACCTTTTTAATTATGAACTAAAAATATGAAAATGCAGACAATGAAGACTCATCACAAAGTGAGCAATGGTATAACCACCAAGCAGGTAAAGAAATAGAATGAGCCCTAGCCTGTTTGGCTCAGTGGATAGTGTCAGCCCTTGGACTGAAAGGTCCAGGGATGAAGGGTCCCAGGTTTGATTCTGGTCAAGAATGTACCTCAGTTGCAGGCTCGATCCCTGTCTCTGGTCAGAGGCGCACCAATCACATCGATGTTTCTCTCCATTTCTCCCTCTCCCTTCTATTCTCTCTAGAGATCAATGGGAAAATATCCTCGGGTAAGGATTAACAACAAAACAAAAAAGAAATTGAATGAGACAAAGGTGATTCATTACCAGTTCCATTCAGCTTATGTTGGAGGTCCTAGCCAGTACAGTAAGAAAAAAAAAAGAAATAAAGTATTAAAAAGATTATTGAAAAAGAAAAATGTAAAGCTATCTTTATTTGCAAATAATGTGGTACATGCTTAGAAAATCCAAAAGAAAATAAGGATAAATCATTATAATTAATAAGTGCATTTAACATAGTTACTGGAGCCCTAGCTGGTTTGGCTCACTGGATAGAGCGTCGGCCTGGGGACTGAAGGGTCCCAGGTTCGATTCTGGTCAAGGACATGTACCTTGGTTGCAGGCACATTCCCAGTAGAGGGTGTGCAGGAGGCAGCTGATCGATGCTTCTCTCTCATCGATGTTTCTAACTCTCTATCCCTCTCCCTTCCTCTCTGTAAAAAATCAATAAAATTATTTTTAAAAAAACAATATAGTTACTGGATATAAAGTCAGTATACAAAAATCAATTCCATGTTTACAAACTAACATCAAACAAAAGAAAGTTTTTTAAAAAGTTGCTTTCTTAAGAAGGGAAGCTGTGAATTGGCTCTTAATGACCTCCTAGCTATCTATCCATCTGGCAGTAATTCTTTATGTTGATAGCAGATGGGTGGCATTTTCCCATTTAATCGATATTGACTGACTGCTGTGCATCAGACACTTTTCTAAATAACAGCCATAGCAGTGAATAGTAGAGGAGGGATCATGGAGTATGGGAGATACACTCTGTGTAATCAGTTTGATCACTTCACTTAGGACATTGGAAGTAGAGCTACCTCAGAAGTCTGTGCTTTTTATAGTTAATTATAAAAATAATCTTTGTATTATAAAATAGATATTCATTTTATAAATACTAGAGAAATCAAGGTTAGCAATAAGGAAAATAAAAAATCCTTGATCCTGCCCTAACTGGTTTGGCTCAGTGGCTAGAGCGTTGGCCTGCGGACTGAAAGGTCCCAGGTTCGATTCCAGTCAAGGGCATGTACCTTGGTTGCGGGCACATCCCCAGTAGGGGGTGTGCAGGAGGCAGCTGATGAATGTTTCTCTCTCATTGATGTTTCTAACTCTCTATCCCTCTCCCTTCCTCTCTGTAAAAAATCAATAAAAAATATTTTTTTAAAAAAGATCCTTGATCCTTGTATAATGGTTGGATAGGTGGACAGACAGATGGACAAATATGAAATTTTTTGCTTTTTAACAGAAATAGAATCAAATTGTATATACTGTGTTGTAATCTACTTTATTCACTTAGCAATAAATATATCCTGAATATATTTCCATGTTCACCTACAACATGAAGTGTAATGGCAGCATTATATCAACTTCTTTGGACATAACAAAATATTTGTTTAGTCCCCAATCATTAGACATTTTAGGAAGTTAATGATTTTTCAGTTTTATAAATGATGCCATCTCAAGAGATCTTATACAGAAATCTTTACATATATTAGTTCATAAAATAAATTTTCTAAGTGGAATTAATAGGTCAAAGAGAGTATGCAGACTTTTAAGTCTTTTGATAGATAATGCTGAATTGCCCTCCAAAAAAAGTTATAACTGTTTAAATTGCAGAAAATGAGTGTCTGTGTACTAGCATTTTCACCAATCCTGAATGGTTTAATATTTTTGTAACTTTGCTAGAGATGTGCAAAAATGGCATTTCGCTGTTCTTCTTTTTATTCTTTGATTACAAATTGAGTTGATTTTTTTTAAAGTTATATGTATTTTTACATATAATTATATTAAAATTGCCTTATGTTCTTTGTCATTTTACCATTGGAATGCTCATTCATTTATTTATTTATTAATGATTTGTAAAGCTATTTGTGAATAACTTTTGAACTTTTAAAAAAATGTTTTTATTGATTTTTTAGAGAGGGAAGAAGGGAGAGGGATAGAGAGATAAAAACATGGATGAGAGGAACATCATCAATCGACTGCCTCCTGCACGCCCCCTTCTGGGGATCAAGCCTGAAACCCAGGCAGGTGCCCTGATCTGGTATTGAACCTGTGACCTCTTGGTTCATAGGTTAATGCTCAACCACTGAGCCACACCTGCCAGAAGCTAGATACTGTTTTAATGCTTTATATCTCATTTAAATTTCACAAAAGCTGTATGGGAATTTGGACTATAAGAAGAATTTGCTCAGGATGGCAGCTAAGAATAAAGGAGTCAAATCTGAGCAATCCACATCTAGAGCACACAGTCTTAATTGACTATAAATATAGTAGAACACTGGTTGAACAAGCATATTACTTAGTACTTCTAGTTCTCTTTCCAGCTTTGACAGTACTTTATTTTCACTGGGAGGTTGATTTCTCACCCAGAGCTTGGGAACTATTGACCTGGTTTAGGGAGATAATTTTCTGGTCTCCCATAATAGTTTCTGAGGATGAGAAGTAAAAAAAGTTCATGTTAGGGGAATGAATGCTCAGATTGCATTTATCTGCTTCTTTCTCTCTGAGTTGGATGCTTTTCAAATCTTGGAATGTTCTGGGAACATCAATTTTCAACCTTTTTCATTTTGTGGCACACATAAACTAATTACTAAAATTCTGCAGCACGTTAAAAATATATTTTTGCCAATCTGACAAAAAAAAAGTATAATTTTGATTCATCACACCAGACATTTGTTATGTTGGCTATTGTCATTTTTTTATTTATAAGACAATCTAAGGGAAAAGAGGTCAGTGCCCCTGACTAAATAGTCAAGTATTGCATGTTTAAAAATTCTTGCAGTATACCAGTATGCCTGGTATGGCACAGTCATTGAAAATCGCTGGTGTAGAATATGTGTCTTTGGAGAGAGAACTTGATTTATTTTTGGCAAACCCATGAAAGTGCTCTAAGAGGGACTGAATATATGCACAGGATGATATGCGTCATTTTGGAAGTGTGTCTAAAGGCAAAAAAATCTAAGAGTAGTGTTGAGGAACTTCCAAGGACAATGCCCTGCCCTCCAGACTTTGCAGGCAAGATTTCTTACAGATAAACAGTGACTCTTGGGGATAACTGATACATAAAAACCAGAAAGTTGGCGCTGTAAGCATGCCTTCCTATCTACATGCATCCATACAAATAGTCTTTGGCTCAAGACTTAATAAATATGGGCCATAATAAAAACTGAAATTGAAATTTATAACAGGAAAATGTATAATACTTACCTATTGATTGACATAATCATCTGCCTCATACTTCTGTCCCATAGCTTTAATTTTCTTTACTAATCTTTCCTGTATGTAAAAGATTATATATTATATTTTTACTTCATAACTTTACCTGAAAAAAATTTTTAATTTATATCTTTACTGTATCAACTTGTTTATAATTTCCATATTATAAAATCATACATTGACTGTATTTATGTATGTATATACCTATATAAAGACCACCCCAATCAACATGTAGAATATTTCCATCTTCCCAAAATATTCCTGAGTGCCCATTTACAGTTAATCTTTCTAGCCCTCCTCCCTGGCCCAGGCAACCGCTGATCTAATTAATTTCATTATAGATTAGTTTTTCCTGTTCTAGAATTTCATGTAAATAGAATCATACAGTATGCCTTTGTTCTTTCACCCAGCATAATATCTATGAAATTCACCCATGTTGTGTTTTTCCAGTAATTCATTCCCTTTTATTAATGAGTAGTATTCCATTGCATGGATGTACCACAGTTTGTTTATCCATTCACTTGACATGAACGTTTGGTTGTTTTTAATTTTCGACTGTTACGAATAAAGATGTATACACTAATGTACAAGTCTTTTTGTGGATATATGTTTTCATTTCTGTGGGGCAAATAGCTAAAAGTAAAATTGTTCAGCCATTTAAGTTTATATCTAGTTTAAAGGAACTACCAAACTATTTTCTGAAGTGATTACACCATATTGTATTCCCACTAGCAATGTATCAAAGTCCCTTTGTTTCACATCCTTGCCAACACTTGGTATTTCTAGTTTTTATAATTTTAGCCATTCTAGGAAGTGTGAAGTATCTCAGTTTTGATTTGCATTTCCCTAATTAATGATGAGAACTTTTCATGTGAATATTAGCAATTCATATATCCTCATTTGGGAAGTGTCAAATCTGTTGCCCATTTTTAAAAAATTAGGATATTGATGTGTTTGTATTGAATTGTAAAAAGTTTTTTATATATTCTGGGTACAAATCTTTGTCAAATGTATTTCCTGTGAGTATTTTGTGCGGCTGGCTTTTCTTTTCTTTTTTTTTAAATATATTTTATTGATTTTTTTACAGAGGAAGGGAGAGGTATAGAGAGTTAGAAACATCGATGACAGAGAAACATCGATCAGCTGCCTCCTGCACACCCCCTACTGGGGATATGCCCACATCCAAGGTACATGCCCTTGACTGGAATCGAACCTGGGACCCTTCAGTCCGCAGACCGATGCTCTAGCCACTGAGCCAAACTGGTTAGGGCTGGCTTTTTCTTTTTTAAAACAGAATCTTTAAGAGTAAAAATTTTTAATTTTTATGAAATACAGTTTTTCAAAATTTTTCTTTATTATTAGTACCTTTTCTATTTTAAGAAATTTTCTTTTGTCTTCTTAACTATATCCTTTTTAATTTTTTTCAGTGGTTTTGTAGGACTAACAATTTACATTCTTAACTTTTCATTATATATTTAGGGTCAGTATTGTATTTTACACTTTATACTTTATGCTTCCTGTTTCCTGCTTCACACTGCAAATGTAATAACCTTAAAACAGCATAAGTCCATTTACCCATTCCCTTTTGTTTTGTGCCGTTGTCTTACCTTTTACTTTTTATATGTTATAAACCCTGTACCATGTTGTTATTTCTACCTAACTGTTGGTTTAAGTAAATTAGAAACAAAAGGAAAACATAATACTTTTATATTTACTTACTGGTACTCTTCATTATTTTCAGTAGTTCCAAGTTTCCATTTGATATCATTTCCTTTGAGCCTATAGGACTTAAGCAGGTTGGCTGATGACAAATTCCCATAGCTGTTTATCTAAAAATTCTCTATTTCTTTTTATTTTTGGTTTTAAAGGATTTTTTTTTAACAAGATAAAAAATTCTGGACTGAAGTTTTTTTCTTTTAGCATCAAGATGTTATTATTACCTGGCACCCACTGTTTTCTCATGAGAAGTCAGCATTCTTCTGTCTCTCTATGTAATATGTTATTTCGTGGGGGTTGCTTTGAATATTTTCCTTTTTCTTTTAAAGAATAGTTTATTGATTTTTTTTAGGCAGAGAGGAAGGAAGAAGAGTAAATGTGGGAGTATAACATTAATCAGCCGCCTCCTGCAGGACCCCTATTGTGGGAATCAAGCCTGTAACCTGGGCATGTGCCCTGACCGAGCCAGAAACCATGGGACAATGCCCAACCAATTGAGCCACATAGGCCAGAGCTGAATATTTTCTTTGTCTTTGGTGTTCAAAAGTTTGTTTGGGATGTACATAGGTGTAGTAAGTTGGTATTTTTCATAAAATTTGGCGTGTCTTTCAAATTCTTTTTTTCTCTCTGCCTCAGTTGTCCTCTTTTGGGAATTCCAATTAGTGTATGTTAGAAACTTTGATATAGCCCCCAGATTTGTGAGACTCCATTTATCTTGTGTTTTTCTCTCTACTCTTTGATTAGTTTCTGTTGATCTGTCTTCAAGTTCACTGGCTCTTCTTCCATTTCCAATATACTTTTAAACTTAAACTTATGCTTAAACTTTTTTATTTCATTATTTGGCTTTTCAGTTCAAGAATTTCTCCTTGGTTCTTTTTCTCTGTTTACATTTCCTATTTGTTTGCTCATTCAGATCATATTTTCTTTTAATTTTTTGAACCTCTTTCCCATTAATATTTTAGACATATTTATAATAGCTGCTTTAAAGTCTTTGCCTGCCAGTTCCAACATCTGGGGCATCTCATATTTGATTTCTACTGACTATGGATTGTATTTTCCTGTTTTCTTTGTGTCAAGTAATTTTTTTATTTTTTAGAATCCTATCTAATAAAAGAGAAACATGGTAATTAGCGTACAACCGCTACCCTTCCCATTGGCTAATCAGGGCGATATGCAAATTAACTGCCAGCCAAGATGGCCGCCGTCAGCCAGGCAGCTGGAAGCGAACATGAGACTTGCTTGCTTCAGTGACGGAGGACTCCAACGTTCCCCGCCTGACTTGCCGGCCTCTGAGCTTGCAGTTTAAGAAACATTGTAACAAATATAGAAGCTAAACAAAACCCCAGAAACCTGCTTTCAGCCAGCCAGGATCTCAGAGCTGGAGTTATACATTGTTTCGATTATAGAACCCAAACAAACCAGATACCTGCTTTCACCAGCAGAGGCCTCAGAGCTGGAGCCAGAGCTAAAGCTGGCCCAGACTAAAAAAAGAAAAAGAAAAAAAGGAGCAGTTGGGAGCTTCAGTCGGCCTGAAAACAGCCCTCAGCCCCTCACCCAGACTAGCCAGGCACCCCAGTGGGGACCCCCACCCTGAAGGGTGTGTGACCAGCTGCAAACAGCCATCATCCCCTCACCCAGGCTGGCCAGGCACCCCAGTGGGGACCCCCACCCTGATCCAGGACACCATTCAGGGCAAACCAGCCAGCCCCACCCATGCACCAGGCCTCTATCCTATATAGTAAAAGGGTAATATGCCTCCCAGCACTGGGATCAGCGGAGCCGCGAGGCCTCCCAGCACCGGGATCAGCGGAGCCGAGAGGCCTCCCGGCACCGGGATCAGCGTGACGGGGCAGCGCCCAAACTCCTTGATCGCCCTGCGGCTCTGTGTGTGACGGGGCAGGGCCACCACCTCCCTATCCGCCCTGCTCTGGTCGTGACAGGGGAAGGCTCCTCAACCCCCTGATGAGCCCTGCTCTGTGCCTGATAGGGGGGGAGCTCCCCAACCCCCTGATCGCCCTGCGGCTCTGTGTGTGACAGGGTGCGGCGCCCCAACCCTCCCACCCCCACGGGCCCTGCTCTGTGTGTGACGGGGTAGAGCCATAACCTCCCCATCGGTCCTGCCCTGAGTGTGACAGTGGCGGCGCCCTAACCCCCTGATCGGCCCTGCTCTGTGGGTGATAGAGGGCGGCACCCCAACCCCCCCCCACGGGCCCTGCTCTGTGTGTAATGGGGTAGAGCCATAACCTCCCCATTGGCCCTGCCCTGAGTGTGACAGTGGCGGCGCCCCAACCCCCTGATCGGCCCTGCCCTGAGTGTGACAAGGGGCAGTGCCCCAACTCCCCTATCGGCCCTACTCTGTGAGTGACAGGGGGGAGCTCCTCAACCCCTGATTGGCCCTGCTCTGTGCATGACAGGGGGGAGCTCCCCAACCCCCTGATTGACCCTGCTCTGTGCATGACAGGGTACGGAGCCGCAACCCCCCTGATGGGCCCTGCTCTGTGCGTGACAGGGGGCAGCGCCCCAACCCCCTGATTGGCCCTGCTCTGTGCGTGACGGGGTGATGCCTCAACCTCCCCATCGACCCTGCCTTGAGCGTGACGGGGCGGTGCCCCAACCCCCCAATCGGCCCTACCCTGAGTGTGACTGAGGGTGGCACCGCAACCTCCCAATCTGCCCTGCTCTGTGCATGACAGGAGAAAGTGCCCCAAATCCCCAACTCCCCAATCGGCCCTGCTCTGAGCCCGACCAGGGGCTGCACCTAGGGATTGGGCCTGCCATCTGCCACCCGGGAGCAGGCCTAAGCCAGCAGGTCGTTATCTCCCGAGGGGTCCCAGACTGCAAGAGGGCACAGGCCAGGCTGAGGGACCCCCCCTCCCCCTCCAGTGCACACATTTTTGTGCACTGGGCCTCTAGTTTTTATATAAAAGTTTATTTGAGCAAAACTGACCCATGCTGGGAAGCAAGCTCTCAAATGCTCTCTATTGATTTTTGTTTAAAATCACTAGAGATTGTGGATAATTTGTTAGAGAGATTCTGGAGCTTGTTATCTTCCTCTGGAGAGTTTGTTGTTTGTTTTTTTATATTAATAGGCAGTTAAATTACTGCTTGATCATCTTGAACTTGTGTAGGATTGGTTTTTACACATTATTAGTGTAGTTGTGTAGAAACCTAGGATGTTTCCTAACTTCCAGTATCTTAGTGATAGTCAACCTCCAAGCCCTGACTACCCTGCAGATTTTGTTATAGGCTGGCTTTTAGGATCTATGATGTCGCTTTAGACTAGGTCTAATTCTAGGGTTTGGCCTTTCTGAAATCTTGGATTTAACTCAGAAGTGTTAAAATCTCTTCACACTGACAGTGTTGAAACTCTACCTCCCCCAGGCCTTAGGCAGGGTTCTTCCTCCAGCACTGCTAGACCTCTGATATTCTGTTTGTCTCTCAGCCCTATAGCACCTGCCATCTGATAAGCATTTGGTGGTCTTGGCCTGCATATGTACCATAATTTTCTTGGGATTCAGCTTTCTGTGTTATGGTTGGAGAATTATTTTCAAGCAGAGGACTCTGTGATCACAGTCATTTCAGACGATAAGTATAGAGAAAGATCCTTTATTCTGCTTGTACAGAAATGCATGCTAATGCATTTCTTCATGGATCACAGTCTTGCACTGCCTATTGTCCACTGCCTAAAAACAGTTGCCTCATGTATTTTATAGCTGTTTATGATGGGAGGACTAGTCCAATACCAGTTATTCCATCATGGTCAGAAACAGAAGGTGGACTGTCTTTACTTTGTAATTACAAGAGTAATTCATTCTCTCTGCGATAATATTAAAATAATATGGAACTATCTATATATATAAAAGGCTAATATGCTAAGTGTCCCTCTGACCATCTGACCGGTCGCTATGACATGCACTGGCCACCAGGGGGCAGACGCTCACTGCAGGAGCTTCTGTGAGGTGCACTGGCCATTTACAAAGAAATGGCACTGCAGACCTGGTGCCGACAAAGCAGTACTCAGCTTCCCCCAAGTGGAACACAGGCCCCTCCACCACCCCGGAGCGACAGTCCACCAAATTGCAGCCCACGCTGCTGAGACCCCATGGTGCAAAATGCAGCCCACAGCCCAGCCCAGAAAGGGTGTCTGTGGGCACTGGGTAATGATGTCATGAAGCAACTCCTGGCTTCCTCTTCCTAGCAACTAGCCTCCTTGGAGTTTCTTCAGCCCGGGAACACAACTTGCTTTATAGCCAGATGCAAACATTTTACACTTTAACCAAATATTTGTGAAGCGTTTTCACGTGCCTCATCTCATTTGATCCTCACAGAAGTCCTGGAGTAGGTAGATAGGAGACTTGATAGAATCCTATTTTCTTTTCATTAGCCAGAAAACAGATATTTAGAAAGTTTAGAAACTTGACTGACTGAAAAGAAGAAATGATGGAACTTGGAAATGACTTAAGGTTTCTCACTGTGCAGAATATAGTCAAACACTGCTACAGTTAAATATTTTACCCTTTGTTCTCCCTGCGTGATCTACAATAATAATGTGCTTCATGTTGATATTTACTGCTGTGTTGCTGATAATTATCTGAAAGAGAAGTTGGGGTGCTTCACTGGGCTGGGAGAAGTTTAGCTAAATCAGAAAGCAAGTCTAATTAAGCAAGTTTATTCTATATTTATAAAAGGTTAAGTTGACTTGTGCATGCGGGATACATATAAAGCTCCCGCTGGTGCCAATAGTACGTGTGTGTTTCGATCTGTCATTGTTGATTGTGAATTTGGTTGACACTTCTATTATAGAGAAAGGATGAATAGCAATATTGAAATATTTCTTCTAATTAATTTCCTTTCAGTGTGCACGAATTTGTGCACTGGGCCACTAGTAGAAAATAAGAGTACAAGTCCCTCCCTTCGCTTCCACAGATGATTGTGATATCATTATTAACAGTTTGGTAACCATCCTTGCAGATATACATACACAGAGTATTGATTTTTCTAATAAAATGAAAATGCATGCTATATACACATTACTTTCTTTTTTGCTTGATATACCTTTGAACTGTTTCTAAATCAGAACATAAAAATCTACACTATTCTTTTTCAAGTTACATCATATTTTATTGTGTAGGTATAATTCATCTGTTTAGGTGATTTTTCATTATGTCTACTTTTGTTATTACAAGCAGTGCTGAAACGAACTTCCTTGTTCCTACAAGTACTTAAAATACTTGTGCACTACAGGACTGTTTTTTTAGAATAGATTCCTACAAGTGGAATTGCTTTATCAAAAGATATACAAGTTTACTATTTTGACAAATACTGCCAAATTGCCCTTTAAAATGATCATACGAATTTACACTTCTATTCATAATATATGAGTGTCTGATTCTTCATACTCTCACCAGTACTGTGTATCATTATCACTATTTTCAACTTCTGCAAATTTTCTTGGTTAAAAAATATATATATTTTTAAAATAATTGAGACTATTACAGATGTCCCCCATTCCCTTCTGCCGTAGCCCCTCTCTACCCAGTCTCCACCCCAGGCCTTCACATTGTCTGAGTCCATGGGCTATTCATGTATGCATATGTGTTCTTCAGTTAATCTTTTCCAGTCCCACCCACCTCCCTCCCTTCTGAGAACTGCCAGCCTGTTCCATGTATCCATGCCTCTGGTCCCATTTTGTTCATCAGTTTATTTTGTTCATTAACTAGCATTTCTTTACTAGCAGAATAAAGGATCTTTCTCTGTATTTATCGTTTGTTTATATTTATTTCTCTAAGACTTGCATATTTATGGCTTTGTCCGTTTTTATATTGTTACTTATCCTTATTGATAGATTATATTTTATTTACTATATGTTAGTGGATATTTTCTCCTGATTTGTAGCTTGTTTTTAAAAAATATATATTTTAATTGACTTTAGAGAGAGGAAGGGAGAAGGAGAGAGAGAGAGAAATATTGATTGGCTGCCTGCTGCAGGCCCCCCCAACTGGGGATTTATACCAGAAACCCAGGCATGTGCCCTGACCGGGAATTGAACCAACGACCTCCAGGTGAAGGGGACAACACTCAACCAACTGAGCCACACCGACCAAGGCTGTAGCTTGTTTTATAGTCCTGTTTATAGAATTTAACTTAAAATTTTTATAGAATTAAATCTGTCCTTTTCTATGTGACCTCTGGGTTCTCTTTTTATGCTTTCCTCATCTTTGTACACATCTATTATTGTTCTGATTGTTTAACTTGATTTCTCTAAAAAGAAAGGTTTGTGATTAACAAGAAACACTGTGATTTACCCAGGCTTTCATTGGAATTTTGGCTGTTAAAGTAGAGACTGCCACTTTTAAGTGCTCCAAATATTCCAGAATTGCAGTCATTTGGAACAAAGGCTTTCGGAGGTTTGATGTTTTTGTGGACAATTTTTTGTGATATCATTATTGTCAGTAACAGGAAAAACTAATCTTTAGCGGCCTTAGAGTAAATCCAAATGTTTCTTAACTACTAGTAAACTTAGAAATAACCAGATGAAATAATGGAAAACCTCATTTGTAGTGAATGCTTATCTAGCAATAGATTTTTTTTCCCCTCATGCACATAGCCCCCTCTAAAGTGAAGAAGAGAAAAATGAGAAACTGTTCTTAATTCTAGAGTGCAGTGAAAAACGTGGTTTGCATATGTGCAGCAAAAAACTTTGGAAGGTTGGAATTGCACAATGAGTGTAGGTTGAGCAATTGCTTTACAAGGCATACACATTGGGGGGGGGGGGCGCAGGGGGAGGCGCCCTTGCTCTTGTGCAATTAGGGAACTCCAGAGCTGCCTGAATAGGGGCTTTCCTTTTATTTCTTACATGCCATTTAAAAAATTCACTTTCCCTCCCCTTTTCAATATTTTTTCTTATTTTATTATCTTGAATTTTTACTTATTTGTGATTTTTCTCCCCCTCTCCCCCTTTTTTAAGGGAAGAGATTAGCCAGACAGCCACATGTCCCCACCTCTGTGGCTGTGATTAGAAATGAACCTGGGCCACGTTCTACAGATGGTAGGGGGATGGTAGATGATGGTTTAAGGATTTCTAGTTCAGCTTCTTCTCATATTTACAAAACTCAGCTGATTCTCAGTGTTTGAAATATGGGTTACTGGTCAGCCAGCATTCCCTGATTTCTTAGTACAGTACTAGAATTTTGCAGACTTTGTTATGAGTTTTCTGAGGTGTTTGCCTGTTTTGCTTTTAATGGCGACTGACACCTCCTGATGAAGATCAGCTGCAGACTTTACTAGACAGTAAAGGCAAACTTTAAGCTGAAAGTATAGGAGCCAACCAGTTAGAGCCAGAGCTATACACTTCTTGTTTCTCTCTTGGCAAAAGGAAAGTCCTTGTTTTCTCCCTCTTCCCTTTAGCCTGCTCAGTCATACTCATAGTAGATGGTACTTAGTAAGTAAGCATACTTCTGATTCTGATTCTGATTATCTTTCCCTTTACCTATGTGCCGGGGGTACTGGAATCTCTTTGCTCTCAACTTTGCTCTGTTCCAGAGGAACAGGAGAGGTAGTTGGGTCAGAGTGCCAAAAAGCAGAAGTTAAGTATGTGGATTTCATAGCTGCATGTATGAGTGTTTGTGGGGCAGGGAACTTCTAATGGAAAACATTTGTGTTGCATCGAAAACAGAGCGAGGCCTGGTTACAGTCTGTCTGCTCTGTCTGTCAGTCTGTTCCCTACCAGCACTAGTCATTGTTCTCCGGGGAGTCTCAAGCGTATTGTGGTTTCTTCTGCTGTTGCTATCCCCTAATCATGCCAGAGTTTTTGTGTCACGGGTGGCCCCATTCGAATTTTGGAGTGAGAGTGCAATGGTGGTGACTAATGGCTTTGAAGGCATTCAAGTCCACATATTGGCGTGGAGACCCTTTTCAGGGTGAGCCTGAGGAGAGGGAAAGGTCTCTAGCACAGACAGTAGGAGAAGCATGCTTAGACACATACAGACACTCTTTTAGTCCCTGCTTTTGCTTCTAGCAAAGCACAGAACAGAAGAATGGAGACAGAGGCAAAGGCTTGCTGTTTGGGCTTGCCATTTCATTTGTAATTGCTCCTAAGGGATGCACCTGGGTGCCCAACCTTGTCTCTGACAGGCTGATGTCAATCAGGTTGTGTGGCTGGATCCCCTTTGAGAATGACAGAAGAGAAAGTGCTAATTTCCCTGAGGATAGTGTCACTCCAAGAGGGACCTGTTACTTGAGCTGTTTCTTTTTTTTCTCCTCCAGACCCTCTGAAATGCACATTTGTTCATCATTTTTTAAAAAAAGAAAGAAAACAATAAAAAAGCAACAGCTCAAAGTTTTCTGGGTCCCCAAGAAGGCACTTCACCAATGTGGTTTTCACATTTTCAGGTTTTTGGCTGGTGAATAAGATTGAGCAGAAATGCTCCTTCCCCTGATAACAATACATTCAGATGCAGGATCAGGAGTGTGTGGATTAAAACCAGACGGTGGATGATTAATATTTTTGCTTATAGAGGTAGACATGGCAGCTTCCTCCATTTAAATGAAAAAGCCCTTTCTCTGCATTTGTATGTGTGCATATGCTTACATGCTTGTGCTCTTCAGAGGTAGGAGCTAAGAATTTCTAGCTTATAGTTTCCAAGTACCGTTTCCTTCCTTTCACTTGAAGCACCCAAGAAGTACTACAAGGATTAAGCTGTGAAGCTAAGCCACTAAAACGAGAGTGGGAATATGTTCTCTTTTTCAAGCTAACTGCTTTCACAGCTTTCTAGGTACTGCACATCTTTATTCACTCGACCTTCTCGCTCCCTGTGGTCCTATGACCTCATTATTAGAGGTATAATTTTTCTTTCAAAATATTGCATCTTTGGAGGTGTCCATCCCCATCGTTTCATTATTGGAAAATAATGATATTAAAAGAAACTTTATTATACAGGTATACTTTATGTTTGACCTCACTGAAAACATGACAAGATTTCTTGGAGAATACATTTAATTAGAGGTCAGCAGGTGTTTGTTTATTTTTCTAAATATGTTTCCGGGCTTATTTTTATTAGGTTCTGTGTACATTAACCCATTCAGGCCAGGAGGACTCCAGTTAGCCTAGTCCTCTGGTTTCCCCCATGATTTTTAAACTTTCCCTTTGTAGAAACAGAGACCTCTGCCTAAATGAAACAGGAAACAAAAGGGGAGAAGGAAAACCAGGCTGGCACTTGGTATCTTATTTTCTACATGAAGGTTGCATTATCTCTGCAATAATGAAAAGTTTGGGAGATAAAGAGTGTAAAGGTCATTTTATTCCAGCAGAAATCTGGGTCTATTTTAATGTTGCTTCTAATTTCAATGAGAAAGCGGGCTCTGTGTCCGCCATGTCACACTCTGGCTGTATGCATTCCAGGTATCCACAATCACAGACTGGAGTAATGCTGCTCCAGTTCATCTCCTTCCCCAGAGACCAAGAATTATTTGTTTGTTTACATCTATTCTTTGTTATGCAGTTTGAGAAGCACTTAGTCATGTAACCATCACCACAATTAAGATATTTAGAGCATTTCTATCACCCAAAAGCTCCCACATGCAACCAACCCTTCTCCCCATTCATAGCCTCTGGCCACCTCTGATCTGTTTTCTGTCCCTATGACTTTGCCTTTTCTAAAATGTCATATCAATAAAACCATATAGTAATTAGGTTTTTCTGGCTTCATTCACATAGCATAACACATTTGAGACCCATATTAGTAATTCATTATTTTTTGTTGTAGAGTAGTATTCTGTTGTATAGATATACCGTAATTTATTTATCCATTCACCAGTTGATTAATATTTGGGTTGTTTGTAGTTTGGGGCGATTATGGATAGAACTACTACAGACATTCTGTATAGTTTTTTATGTGAACTTACATTTTCATTTCTCTTACGGTAATGAATGTATAAGTCATTTGGTGTGTGTGTTTGTTAGAAACTGCCAAATTGTTTTCCAAAGTGGCTGTACCATTTTGCACTCCCACCAGCAATGTATGAGAATTTCAGTCCCTCCACATCCTTGCCAGCACTTGGTACTACAGTTTTGTTTGGTTTTTTTAAGTCATTCTAATAGGTATGTTGCTGCAGTTTGATTTGCATTTCTCTAATGGCTAATCATGGTGAGCGTCTTTTCATGTGTTTATTTACCATTGTATATCTTTGGTGAAGTGTCTTCAGATCTTTTGCCTATTTTTAAATTGGATTGTTTTAGTTTCTTACTGAGTTTTGAGAGGTCTTTATATTCTGGCTGCAAGTTCTTCGTTAGATATATGTGTACTGCAAATATTTTCTCTCAGTCTGTGGCATGTCTTTTCACTTCAAAGATTAAGTTTTGACTGATTAAATGCTGGGAGCTAGAGGTTTCAGGCTCTCTTGGTAGAGGAGAGTAAGGAAATTAAGACCTTAGTCAGCAGAAAGATGTGAGGACCACCCCTTTTGAAGCTGTTTATTTAAAATAAAAGAGGAGGTGGAAGGAGTGGGCCGAGATTGAATTGTACAGACAAATGTCTGAACCTTTTTTTAATTCCTCTCTCTCCGGTCCTCACCTATGATGTGGATTCTGGGCTCTTACCTTCAACTGGGTTCTTTAGTTTCTGCCATCACTCCAAACTCATTTAGGCTTCTCCAGCTCTGCAAACTCCATGGAATATATGAGAGGGAAGGCCAGCTTCTTGCCCAGAGTATATTCCAGACTGAAGTCATTTTTGATAAGTAATCATTCCGAAGCCCTAAAGTGATAGCCTCCAAGTTGTCACCCACTTTGAAGAGCTTCTTTCATCTCCAGCTGGACTCTTTTCTAAACAAGCATCAGCAGAACCTAGTCAAGGCTCTGCCACACAGGGTTCTGCCATGAGAAGCAAATTGGCAGCAACAGGCAGCCCCCTGAGGCAATGGAATTCAGTTCTCAGCACATACATTAAATGTGGATGAGATACTTATTCATCATAGGACTCTTTCATGTTGCATGGAATTCTTTCTACAAGGCAGCCCACTTAGGTACAGGGGAGAAAATATGTCTTACCCCATTGGACAAAAGTCAAGAAAAGGTGATATGTGCAATCTTGTCACTTTTTAATTGCTGACACTCTTAACATGTTTATCTTAAACAGCATTTGCCACTGGCTAGACACAGCAGAGTTTTTTTTTTCTTTCAGCACATGACATGGATCACTAACACTGCACGTGATGGTTAGAGGAGGCCTGCTTTAGCCCTAGAGGTCTGCCCATTTCTCCAGGATAATGTAGTCTGGTCAAGGCTCTCTGGCTTCTGACCCCAGTAGGAGTGATGTATACAGAGAAGAATTTCTGACCCATTACTAATCTCAGTTATTTAATGCCTTTTTGTAAGCAAAGCATCTTTTAGGCAAGCTTAATTTTTTTCTCTGTCTGTATAGGTACAAATTTCTCACTTTACTAAGGACAAATAAAAGCAATTAAAGATAAAACTGTAATGTGGAATAATAGTTCAGGCTTTAAAAACAAAGGGAGCGGTTAAAAACAAGTTCTGCAATAAATCTGCAAGTGTGAAATCTAAGGGAAATGATCCCATCTGGAAAACTCTACCAGTGGTGCCGCGGCTGGTTTGTGGAGCAGTGCGGATCGTGGAGTGAAAAAAGACCCTGCAGTCTTGAAAGATGACAGGCTTCTTAATTGATGTCCATTTCAGCTGGTGCTGTGCCAGCTTATGTTGGCCCCAGTCCAGCGTTCCTGTAATTTGGGAGCCAGGTGTGAAGCATTTCTGTTCCATCTTGTTCCCCAGCATCTACAGAAGCCTCACGCATCTCACTTGAGGCAGCAGCACTCTGTAGGAAACAGATGTACAGGTATATGTGGAAGGAAGTGTCACAGCTGGGTTATGTGATTTTTTTTTTAATTCTCCCCCATACTCATGAGATCTGGGCTTAAGAGATGGGGAAAGAGTATTTCACAGCCTCAGTGTAAGGTGTGACTACCAAGTACCCTAACTACTCTGATACTCATTTGTGATTTTTTAAAAACATGTCTTATTACTTTCTAATTACACTTCAGGTAGGCAGAGAGACCTCCAGTGATTTGCCTTCTGTCTAACTCTGGGAACAGCAAGTGCAATATAGTAAAGAACATTTCAAGTTGGCTATCAGAGTTGGATCTGATCACTTCCATAACATCTAAGAGTCAAGGGAACATAATCTTCTGAAAGATTAGCTACGTCTAACTAGGTGGGGACATAACTGTGTTTTTGGGGGGATCTTGATGAACACAGTTGAAGGACACTTAGCATCGTCTGTCCAATGCGTTGATATTATGCCCTTCATGCTCAAGATCACGAGTATGAATGCGGTTGGCTCAAGAAGACATTCTTCCCAGGGTCCAACCTGTCATTCTTTCTAGCCCTCAGGCTAAACTGAACACTAAAGAACAGGCAGTTCTGCCTTTCAGGATTACAAAACAGCAGGATCCTCCCTGCTCATGGGAACATGAAAGTCCTGTGGACATAGAACTTAAATGTTGGAATTGTTGCTTTGCCACTGGCTTACATTCTGATATAAGGCAAGTTTTAGCCTTCTAGAACTAAGTCAACTCTGTTTCCTGGAGGGCCCAACCCATAAGCAGACAACTAAAGGAATGCTTTGTTGTTTCTTCCCTTAACTTAGAATCTCATGCAGACAGAGCTGAGGATAGTTTTTGGCCTTGAGAATCAGACCAGGAAGTCAAGGAGTAACTTACAAGCCTGTCTATGTTGCTTTTTGCTCCAAGTGTGCTAGGGTCACAGGGCAGCTTTGGTTCATCAGTAATGTTAATCTGTTCTTCCTTATGTTATCAGTACCAGAAGCTGGAAAATATCTATACTAGATATTTCAAGAGGGTAAGGAGCTAGGAAGGGTGATTTTCTTCTAATTAAAGTCTTATTCTTTAGAAGAGGTTCATTCCATTTTTTTAAATTATAAATTGTTAAAGTATGTATAATATAAACTTTACAGTTTTTAAGTGTATAGTTCTGTGGCATTAAGTATATTCACATTGTTTTGCAGCCATCACCAGCTTCCATCGATAGGCCTTTTTTATCTTTCCCAACTAAAACTCTGTATCCATAAAACACTAACTCCCCCACCCTGGCTGGTGTGGCTCAACTCAGTTTGTTGGGTGTTGTCCTGTGTGCCGAAGGGTTGCTGGTTTGATTCCTGGTCAGGACACATGCCGAGTTGCCACACCAGCCAGGGCGGGAGTTAGTATTTTATGGGTACAGAGTTTCAGTTGGGAAAGATGAAAAAGACCTGTAGGTGGATGCAGGAGGCAGCCAATTGATGCTGTGTTTTCACATTGATGTTTCTCTCTCACCCTCTCTATCCATCTCTCTCTAAAAAATCAATTAAAAAAATTTTTTTAAGTTAAAAAACATTAACTCCCTATTATTCTCCCTTTCCCACAGCCTTTGGCAATCACCATTTTACTTTCTGTCTCTGAATTTGACTACTCTACAAGCCTCATCTAAGTGGAATCATACAATATTTATCTCATTGTGATTGGCTTATTTTACTTAGCGTAATATTTTTTAATATGTTTTTATTGACTTCAGAGAGGTAGGGAGAGAGAGAGAGGTCAGTGATGAGAGAGAATCATTGATTGGCTGCATCCTGCTCGCCCTCTATGGTGGATCAAGCCCACAGCCAGGGTATATGCCCTGACCAGGAATCAAACCATGACCTCCTAGTTTATAGGTCGATGCTCAACCACTGAGCCACTCCAGCTGGGCCTTAGCATGACATCTTAAAGGTCCATCCTGTTGTAGTACATGTCAAAATTTCCTTCCTATTTAAGATATCTATCTGTTCAAGTCCAAGTTTCACTTTTTTGAGAGATATATCCATAGTAGAATTGCTGGATCATGTGGTAATTCTATGTTTAATTTTTTTGAGGAATTGCTGTACTATTTTGCACAATAGATGCTCCATTTTCATTTCCCACTAGCCATACACAAACGGTTCCAATTTCTCAACATTTTCACCAACACTTATTATTTTCTGTGTTTTGTTTTGCTTTTTAAATAGCCATCCTAGAGCCGAAACCGGTTTGGCTCAGTGGATAGAGCGTCGGCCTGCGGACTGAGGGGTCCCGGGTTCGATTCCGGTCAAGGGCATGTACCTGGGTTGTGGGCACTTCCCCAGTGGGGGATGTGCAGGAGGCAGCTGATCGATGTTTCTCTCTCATTGATGTTTCTGACTCTCTATCTCTCTCTCTTCCTCTCTGTAAAAAATCAATAAAATATATTTTAAAAAAATAAATAAATAAATAAATAAATAAATAGCCATCCTAGATATCTCATTGTGGGGTTTTTTGTTTGTTTGCTTTTTTGTTGGTTGATTCTTACATATGCCCTGACCAGGGATTGAATGCACAACCTTGGCATTCAAGGCAGCACTCTCACCAACTGAGCTATCCAGCCAGGGCCCCCTTTTTTTTTTTTTTTAATTGATTGATTGATTTTTAGAGAGAGAGGAAGGGAGACAGGGCGAGAGAAAAAAAAATATAGCAATTTGTTGTTCCACTTACGTATGCATTCATTGGTTGAGTCTTGTATGTGTCCTGACTGGGGATCGAACCCATAACCTTGGGGTATCAAGACGATGCTTTAACCCACTGACCTACCTGGCTAGGACTTTGTTGTTTTGATTTGCATTTCCCAGATGACCGATAATGGTAAATGTCTTTTCATGTGCTTATTGTGTACATTTAAAAAACAATTTCTGCCCTGGCCAAGTTACAATCTTTCCCCCCCCCCCCCTATATCTGACACATCTTAGTATACTTGAAATTCTCCTTAAGTTTACTTTTCTCTAGGGTGAACATTTCACCATCACAATCAAATAGATTCTTGATCAGTGCTATCAAATAGATGATGTGGATGAAACAAAAAAGCAATTTTCTTTGATGATAGAAATGTTCTGTTTCTGCACCATCCTATATGGTAGCCACTAGCAACAATGTGATTGTTGAGTATTTGAAATGTGACTAGTACAAATGGGAAACATTTTAATTTTAGTTCAATTGAAATATTCACATCTGGCTAGTAGTGGCTATTATATTAGACCAGCGGTTCTCAACCTGTGGACCGTGGCCCCTTTGGGGGTCGAACGACCCTTTCACAGGGGTCGCCCAAGACCATCGGAAAACACATATATGATTACATATTGTTTTTTAGATTAATCATTATGCTTTAATTATGTTCAATTTGTAACAATGAAAATACATCCTGCATATCAGATATTTACATTACGATTCATAGCAGTAGCAAAATTATAGTTATGAAGTAGCAACGATAATAATTTTATGGTTGGGGGTCACCACAACATGAGGAACTGTATTAAAGGGTCTCAGCATAGGAAGGCATTAGACAATCCAATTCTAGAGCTTTCTGCTGGCCAGATTTCTCAATACCTCTGGTTCTCAAATTGTGATACTGGGACCAGCATCACAGAGATTCACCTGGGAACATGTTAGGTGTATAATGTTTTAGGCCCTATTCCAGACCTGTGAATCAGAAACTGGGAGTAGAGCCCACCAGTCTCTTGTAACAAGCTCTCCTGGTGATTCTAGTGCACTAACACTTGAAAGCCAATTCTAGTTCTTCAAGGTTCCTATTAGAAAGCAGTGCTCAGACATTATCTGATGTGCATGGGTTTCATCTGAAGAAGTTTCAATGGCTTTTAAAAAGTTTGAATATTACTACCTAGGTAACACAATGTATATTATAAAGTTAAAAAATGTGGTTATGAATAATTTTTAATATAACGTGCCAGTCACAGTTCAAAATAAAGAGAGTTAATGAGACTTTCCCCTAAATCTCACACACAGTCTTGTAGTGTTGGGATTAGAACCCTGGGCTTTTGCTTCTCACAGCCTGCTATGCTTTCCATCTGTCATGTTGTTTATGAAATAGGCCCCACTGTTTGTTTAGTTTGGTGTCTCCCAGAAGAGAAAAATCTGGCATGTATTCCTTGCCATGTATTTCGCCCTAGGGACATTTCTGCCTATTCTTATACTACTTCCTTATTGTTGGGGTACCTCTGTAATTATACCTGATGCCCAGGGACTATCTCCCCTTTTTAGGGTTTGGTAGACTTCACCTATATAGTTATCTTTTAATATTTTTGTCCTCTTATGCTTGAAACCTTGAAGTGGAGCTGGCTTGTTCTGTTGCTGGCCTTGAGCCAGATGTCATGACTTCAGGCGGTGCCACGCTACACATCTCCAGCAGTTTGAAATGGAGAACGGAGTCAAAGATAAGATCAGCAGCTTTAGGTGATGGCATTGTTTCAAATAAACCATGCATGACCCAAAGCTTCCACTTCAAATGGGGAATGAAATTGCTTCATCCTTTGACAGCTTGCTCCATGAAAGAAATTTATCTTTACTTAATTGCTTTAGATCCCAAGAGGCTACATACAGTAATTTCTAGGAGATGATTATATTAAAATTTAAAATATGTGACTGTGAACATGAATATACAATTATAGTGGACAGGGAGGGAGAGCAATGTGGGCCAAAGGGCCTGCTAAACTTGCTGGCAAGTTTCTGTTCTTATTGTTGGGAGTCTCCTTGCATGCTTGACCACTTACTATCTGAATCTACTGATTGAGAAGCAGGTCCTTGTAGCCCTGTGCTGCTAGGGTTAAACCATCTTGTCTACTAATATGGCTGGGTAGCATTTTACTCAAAACTCCTCCCGAAGCTGGGAGGGGTCAGTCTGGCTGGCTGGCTTCCGCCTGCATGTCTTCATCTCCTTTGGCTGGGCACAGTCTCTATACTGTGGGCCAGAGCCACGAGGGGTTCCGGTCAGTGGCAGCTGAAAACTCCCAAACTTGTTGATTTTAAAACATGACTATTTAGATGTTAGGGATAAACTTCCTGTAGGTTGGGACAGACTTCTTAATCTAGGCATGTTTGGATTTCCAGGCCTCCCTTCCCTGGCCTTTATATTTGAAAGCATCTCAACTTTCCACTGTCATTTTCACTAACCCCAACTGCAACCTGCCTTTACTCCACATTTTTTTCTCATTTCTAAAATTCCAGGGTTTTTTTCTCCCATCCCCCTACTAAATAGTTCAATTTCCATGTTGTGATATAACAACCCCTAGAAAGACCGGAGGTATCTTCTGAGTATGGACACAGTCCTCATGGGTCATCTCTCACCCCTTTCTGCCTGCATCTGCCTTTAAGACTACACATAAACATTAGATTGTGATTCCCTTGAAACTACTCTTACAGACATCCCCATGTATCTAGTGCGGTGCTGCTGACCTCATGAGGGCTTGATAAATACTTCCTATGTGAGCAAGAGCCAGGGGGGCATAACTGGATGACATGTTTTATAGGCACTCCCTGCCCTAAGACTAGGGAGATCTGACTTAGAGGTCTAGGGGACTTTGGGATTCTCCATACTAAGATCAGGGAATACCTGAGCTAACAAAGGAGGATGGGGTTGCCAAAGCCAAGGTGGTCCAACTCAAACAAGAACCTTCAGAGCCAGAGATTTCCATTTCCCATTAAGTTCTGTCCAGGCCAGTCCCTTAGAGCATTCTGTTCACAGCGGTCATTCTCCAGGTGTTCTTTTTCCCTGGTTATCACTTAATCAAGAGCAGCCATACTCTTCAGATCAGTCTGAGGGGAGTGTTGTCTTTTCTTTTAAACTCCTCCCCAAGAAACCTGACAGCTATAATGAGTCAGTCTATTTGCATTTGAAAAAGGTCACACTGGTATGCCTCTAAGGGAAATCTGCAGCAAGTACTGTCAGATCATTTCTTGGATTCACTTCAAGGAGTTTAGAAGGAATTATACTTTTGCTCACATCTAAAACACGAGCACCTGAGTAGCAGCCTAGAGAGGTCATCAGGGTCAGGATGTTTGTTCTAGTGCAGCGGTCGCCAACCTTTCGAACCTCATGGACCACTGGTTGGCAACCACTGTTCTAGTGTGTAACTCTGGAGCTAGAAAAACATTTGTCTGTATTATTGCCACCTCGGGTACCCTCTTCTGGAGCTTTTTCTCTGTCCTACCTGTCAGCCTGATAGTAGACACCTAGGAGAAGTTGCCCAGTCCTAGGCTGAAATACTTATGTATCTTAATTAAAATGTCTAGCATTGTTCATTCAGGTGGAGCAGGCCAGTAAATTGATGATTACTTGTTCTTTGTGGGAATGGGTTAGCATTGTTGAGAGGTATTAGACCTTCATTAGGAGTTAAATCACCTGCAGTTTTATTTTACTCAACCTCCCGTCCCCCATCATGAAGATACTACTTCTCAAATTGACAGATTGCTTATTTTGACAGCTTTATTTACCATACCAAGCTTTTCAGCTTTCCATGGCCATTAACCTTGCTTCAGGCCATTTCTTTTAGTTTGATCTTCTCTTAGTAGCAGAACTAGCCTGTTTCTCCTCCTGTCTTATTTAATTAAAAGAGCATACTAGACTTGCTTTAGATACATAGGGACTTACCATGAATAACTGAATATCTGATGTCTTTAGACAAAAAAAAAAAAATTGGCCTTTTCAGGGAATTAATCATCTTTGGTGCTGTGTGTGTATGTATTCCATGAACCTAGTTATTCTGATGTGTTAAGTAAAGTTTTGCCCTAAGAATGTCTCTCTCACTCGGGGGGGAGGGGGGGGAGACAGAGAGAGATGAAAAATATGTCTATTCCTCTGGAAAGAAGATAATAAACCCAGTTCCCAGATACGGAAATGGGGACTCTTCCCAGGATTTAGGGCGATACCAGGAGTAACCTAAGAGAAAGCATTTTAGTGTAGGTATTGACAAGAAATGGGATAAATCAAATAGGATGAGGAAATACTATACAATTTACTTCTCTTTCCTAGAGTTCACTATATAGACTGTACTGTCCAATAACAGTAGCAACGTGCCATGTGTGTCTGTTTAAATTAAATAAAGTTTAAATGTAGTCCTTCAGTCACACTGGCCATATTTCAAGTGATTAATAGCCATATGTGACTAATGGCTACCATATTGTTAAGAGTAGGATGCCGAAACCGGTTTGGCTCAGTGGATAGAGCGTCGGTCTGCGGACTGAGGGGTCCCAGGTTCGATTCCGGTCAAGGGCATGTACCTGGGTTGCGGGCACATCCCCAGTAGGAGATGTGCTGGAGGCGGCTGATCGATGTTTCTCTCCCATCAATGTTTCTAACTCTCTCTCTCTCCCTTCCTCTCTCTGTAAAAAATCAATAAAATATATTAAAAAAAAAAAAGAGTAGGTATAGGAGACTTCCCTCAATGCTGGAAGTTCTGTTGGATAGCTCTGCTTTGTGGTAAAGTCAAAAAGTATGACTTGATTAGTAAGGTTGGGGGTAATGACAGGAAGGGAGACATTGGGATTTGAAGGGCAAAAGTCATCTAATTAAGAATGAGTCAGCATCAGAAATAATGAACTCCCAAGGAGTAGAAAATTTGAGATTCCTATTGATAATTTAGTAATGTCTTTAAGCAGGATTCAAGAAATAGGGTATTATCTCGCTTAAATGATCAATTGTCATGCTATCTGTAAGAAAGTTTCCTGCTCTTACAAGCTAATGTCTTTTCCTAGACTCTTTTTCTAATTCTTTTCTTAGTCTTTATCTTTGGGCCTCCATTATCATTATCACCTGCTTTTCCTTTCTGAGTTTGTCTCTTGTTTTCATTGGTAAAAATTACATCAGCATTCTATCTAGTACTGTTAAAATGTATTATTTCACATGATTCCAATAGCAATTCTATGAGGTATTATCCACATTTTACAGGTGAAAAAACTAAGATTTGGAAAGACTAATTTGTCTGAGATCATATATGTGTGTGTGTGTGCGCGTGCGCGCGTGTGTGTGTGTGTGGATAAAAGCCTAAGCAATCCTTAGGACCGGTCAACTGCTGGACCAGTTGCTATGACGTGCACTGACCACCAGGGGGCAGACACTCAATGCAGGAGCTGCCCCCTTGTGGCCAGCGTGCTCCCATAGCGGGAGCAGCCGCCTCCACAGCAGCGCTACTGAGCCTGTGGTGGTGGTAGGCACAGCGGGAGCAGTGTGCCACCTGGGTCAGGCTCTTCCTGGCTGCCTTCCGCTTCCCGCACTGCTACATCAGGGATCAGGTTGAAACCGGCAGTCCGACGTCCCCCAAGTGATCCTGGATTGCGAGAGGGCACAGGCCAGGCTGAGGGACACCGCCTGGCTGACAGATTCGTGCACCGGGCCTTTAGTATAATAATAATAATAGGCTAGAACTCATTTATCATTAGGTATTAAGTTTGAGTGAATATGAACCCCAACTACAGAGGCCTAAATACATAAGGTATTATGCTTTCACATCAGAGTGCTGAAATAGGTAGTCCAAAGCTAGTATGAGGGCCCCACCAAATTGGCAGACACTGAGGCCTCTTCCAGCTAACAACTACAACATCATAGAATGTGGCCCCATCCCAGGATGACTGCTAGAGCATCAGCAGGCAGCATAGTGCAGGAAGAGGACAGAAAAGGACCCCTTTTACTTTTAAAAAGATTTCTTTTATTTTTTTACATAAAACTTCTACTTACATTTCAGTTACATAGCTGCTCTAGCTGCAGAGAAGGCTAGAAATATAGTTACCTAGTTGGACAGAAATGTACCCAGCTAAAAATAAAAGTTATTTTATTAAAGAGGAGACTGAGTATTGGGAGGTAACTGGCAATCTCTGCCCAAACAGACATTTTGATTTTTGGTCTAGTGCTGTCCCACTGTTTCATGTTGTCTCTGTTTTATTAGCTAATGATTTAGTCATCCAAGCCTCCAGGGCTAGCATTTTTTCCCAAAGAATTAAACATAAGATCTCTGTCTTCCAGATAAATCATTACAATAAAAACTACCATTTATTGAGGACTTGCTATGTCCTGGGTATTATTCTAAGAGCTTTACATATATTAAAACATTTAATCCTTACAACAACCCTATGTGGTAGGTACCACGATTAGCCTCCCTTTTATATTTAAGGAAACTGATGTACAAATGGTTACATGACTTGCCTAAATTTTCACAGGTAGTAAATGGCAGAGTCAGAATTCAAGCCCAAAAAGTCTAGCCCAGAACCCATCCTCTGAACCACTGCTACTCTGCATAGCCTCATGGGGAAGTGTTGTAACTGCCCAAAAGTCAGTTGTGGATTTCACCGTGGCCCAATAGAAGAACCTTTCCAGACACCGCCCTATGGGCATGACATTCTCCTCAGGATTATTCAGAAGCTGTATTAAAAGCAATATATTTGATATGTCCTCTTGTTTTTCCGTTCCCTGTGCTCTTTCTTCTTCTGTCCTTCTCCCAAACCTGAAGCTGGTTAAAGTGATGAAATGACATGCTTTAGGTTTTTAGAAAGTTCATATCCCCAAACTCATGTTGGAACTTGCCTGAGATTATGCTAGGTAATTAATTAGGTGTTGGCAGAGAATCCAGAGATTCAAAGTTTCTATCTTGTTAATAGAAACTTTGTTTCCAAATGTAATTTTTATTTTCTCTTCACTCCCACTTCTCCTGCTCTAATGTTCAAGTTCTAGCTGTAGCTGGTAATAGCACCACCCATATTCATTCCAGGCTGGCACTAAGTGTGCAGGTTACTTAACCTCTCTGTGTCTTGGTTTTTGTGTGAATAAAATGGGGACAGTAGTAGAACTATCATAGGGTTGTGGCAAAGATTAAAGGAGTTCTATAATTATATAAGTTATCTATACTAATAAAACTGTGATATGCTAATTAGACTGTACATTTCTGGATGTCCTTCCAGCCAAAGCCACGGTGGTGGGGGCTGAGGCAGAGGTGGTTAGGGACAATCAGGCTGGCAGGGGAAGGCAGTTAGGGGTGATCAGGCAGGAAGGCAGGCAGGCAGGTGAGCAGTTAGGAGCCAGCAGTCCTGGATTGTTAAAGGGTTGTCTGACTGCTGGTTTAGGCCTGATCCCAGTTTGACATCTCCCCTTAGATTACTCTGGTAGGCTTGACTTCTGGCATTCATTTCACATTAGATATTTATTGAGCAGTTACTATTTGTGGTGCTAGGAATTCTGTGCTGAGTGAGAAAGACACATTCTCTTATTTCATGGCCTTATGTTCTAGTTAAAGGGAGACAGGCAGTAGTAAACAAATAAAAAAATAAAATAAAATAAAATAAATTCAGCTTCTGTGAAATACCCTAAAGGAAATAAAATGGGGCATTTGATAAGAGACTAACTATTTAAGTTGATTTAGTCATATAACCTTGTTCCAGCATTGCTACTTTGAGCTACAATTTTACTACCATTAAAGTGGAAGGACTGCCTAGCTGGTTTGGCTCAGTGGAGAGAGTGTCACCTACAGACTGAAGGATCAAGGGCACATGCGTGGGTTGCGGGCTCGATCCCCAGTGTGTGGCGTGCAGGAGGCAGCTGATCAAGATTCTCTCTCACCATTGATGTTTCTATTTCTCTCTTCCTCTCTGAAATAAATAAAAATATATTTAATAAATAAATATATATATATGTGTGTGTGTGCGTGTGTGTGTGTATGAGTTCCAACTTTTTCACATTCTCACAAACACTAGGCATTTCAAAACTTAATTTTTGCCAATTTAATGGTACTTAAATCATATCTTGTTTTATTTTTCTTTTACCTTATATATTAAACTGACTTTTTTTTTTTAATAGAGAGAGAAACGTTGTTGTGAGAGAGAAACATTGATTGGTCAGGGATCGAACCTGCCACCTTTTCGTGTATGGACGACACTCTAACCAACTGAACCACACTATTAGCCAGGGCTTTATTTTCCTTACTAGAGACCCAGTGCACGAAATTTGTGCATGGGGCGGGGGGGTCCCCTCAGCCCAGCCTGCACCCTCTCCAATCCGGGACCCCTTGGGGGATGTCCGACTGCTGGTTTAGGCCCGATCTTGGGGACCGGGTCTAAACCAGCAGTCAGACATCCCTCTCACAATCCTGGACTGCTGGCTCCTAATCGCTCACCTGCCTGCCTGCCTGGTCGCCCCTAACTACCCCCTCCCCCCCCCCCCCCCCCCGCTGGCCTGATCACCTCTCACTGCCTCTGCATGCCACCATGATTGCCCCTAACTGCCCCCCCCTCCATCCTGGTCACCCCTAACTGACCCCTGCTGCTGGCCAGGTCACCCCACCTGCCCCCTCCCTGCTAGCCTAGTTGCTCCTAACTGCCCCCCCTGCTGGCCTTGTCACCCCTTACTGCCCCCCCTGCTGGCCTGGTCACCCCCAGCTGCCCCACTCTGCTGGCCTGGTCGCCCCCAACCACCCCCCTCTGCCAGCCTGGTCGCCCCTAACTGCCCTCTGCCCCCCCCCCCCCCCCGCCGGCCTGGTTCCCCCTAACTGTCGCTCCTACCTCACCAGCCTGGTTGCCTTTTACTTACCCCCCTGACGGACTGGTCGCCCCCAACTGCCCCCCTCTGCCGACCTGGTCACCCCCAACTGCCCTCCCATGCCACCCTGATCACCCCTCACACCCCCCCCCCCCCAGCTTGGTTGCCCCACGCAGCCTGCTATTCAGTTGTTTGGTCGTCCCTCACTAACCCCCCCTGCCAGCCTGGTCATAGGCAGCCATCTTGTGAGAGTGTGAGGGTTAATTTGCATATCACCTCTTTATTATATAGGATTACTAGAGGGGTTAAGCATTTCTTCCTGTGTTTATTATTCATTTGAGTTACCTCTTTGAATTCCATGTTCATATTCTCTGCTCATTTTCTCTCATTTTTTCTGATAGGTTCTTATTGATTTGTAGGTCTGGATATGAATCCTTTGTCAGCTATGTACATTGACAGTCTCTCAATCTATGGTTTATCATTTAAATTTATACTGTTTTCATTTGTGTAGAAATTTTTTCTGATAAATTTATCATCTGTTTCCTTTTTGCTTTAGATTTTATTTTATATCTTATTTAAGAAATGCTACCTGGTTGTGCATACAGTATTGGCCAGGTATTGCTAATTGTTGAAGCTGGATCATAGTCATCAGATTTATTTATTATTCTGGTCTCTAGTTTTGTGTATGTTTCAATTTTTCCATAATAAAAAACGTTTAATTAAAACAAGTCCACTGTAAGGCATTTAGTAGAAATGTGCTTGTTTATTGTATGAAAAAGTCAGTTGCCCTAATAATGAAGCCAAAGCTAAATATTTTGTTGGGTAAAAGGTTTACTTTTATCTCCATAAAAGATTTTGTCGTTTGATCTTTTTTAAACCACTTATTGTTAGGTTAAAATGTTAACAAGAATTGCAATTCTACCTGAAAAAAAGAAAAAAGAAAGAAAGCCTTATCTACCCTGAGGTCTCAAAGGATCGAACATACACATTTCTACACTTTTTTCTTCTAAAAATTTCATTTTACTTTATACATTTATGTCTTTGGTGTCTGGAATTTATTTTTATAAATGAAAATCTTTATATGTAGGTCAGTTTCTTGGTTCTCTATTATGTTCCACTGATCCAGTGGGCCAGTCAGTACCATCATTCTGATTTCATAAATCTTTAAACCTTCTTATTGTTTTATAGAAATGTCTTGACTCCTCCTAGTCCTTCCCAATGACTTCAAATTTCACCAAAAACTCTTTAGGGATTTTGTTTGTAATTTGTACTGAATTTAAAGATTAATTTAGGGAGAATTGTCATATTTACAGTATTGAGTTCCCATCCATCAACATGATAAACTGATGTTATTTTTTTAATATATATATTTTAAAAATATGTCTTTATTGATTTCAGAGCAGAAGGGAGAGGGAGAAAGAGATAGAAACATCAATGATGAGAGAGAATCATTGATTAGCTGCCTCCTGAATAACCCCCACTGGGGATTGAGCCTGAAACGTGGACATGTGCCCTGACCAGAAATCGAACCAGCAACCTCTTGGTTCCTGGGTCAATGCTCAATCGCTGAGTGACACCAGACGGACTACTGTTTGTCTTTTATACCTTTTGAAGATGTTTTATAATCTGTTCCATAAAATCCTTGTATAGCTTTTTTTGCTAATTTAATATTATATTTTCTAGTTGACTATTGGTGGTATAAATATGAGCACTATTTTTTTCTGTTAATCTTCTATCTACCAGTCTTACTATTATTAGTACTAATAGTGGCAGTAATACCAATAACAGCATGTTACTATGATAATAATAGTAATCCTTACTTTGTTTCTGACTTTAATAGCAATCATCTAAAGTAATATCATTAGATCTGTTTGCCATAGATTTTTTAAAAATATATTTTATTGATTTTTTACAGAGAGGAAGGGAGAGGGATAGAGAGTTAGAAACATCGATGAGAGAGAAACATCGATCAGCTGCCTCCTGCACACCCCCTACTGGGGATGTGCCCGCAACCAAGGTACATGCCCTTGACCAGAATCGAACCTGGGAGTCCTCAGTCCACAGGCCGACGCTTTAGCCACTGAGCCAAACTGGTCAAGGCTGCCATAGATTTTTAAAATTTAATTTATTTATTTATTTGAGAGAGAGAGAGAGAGAGAGAGAGAGAGAAACATTGATTTGTTGCTCTACTTATTTATGCATTCATTGGTTGATTCTTGTTTGTACCCTGACTGGGCATAAAACCCACAACCTTGGCCCATCTGGATGATGCTCTAAGCAACTGAGCTACTCAGTCACAGCTGCCATAGATTTCTGATAAATATCTTTTATCAAGTTAAGGGTTTTATCAAGTTCTGGTTTGCTGAGTTATTTTTAATCATAAATAAATGAGGATTAAATTTTATTAAATATTTTTCTTTGTATGTTGATGATCATGTGGTCTTTCTTTTTTGACCTGTTAATAGGATATACATTAATAAAGTTATAGTGTAGAACTATCATTTTCTTTCTAAAATAGCTCAGTGTATCTTTTTAAAAATATATATATTTTGTTATTGACTTCAGAGAGGAAGGGAGAGGGAAAGAGAGATAGAAACATCAGTAATGAGAGAGAATCATTGATTAGCTAGCTGCCTCCTGCACTCCCCACACTGGGGATGTAGTCCGCAACCCGGGCATATGCCCTGACCGGGATCGAACTGTGATCTCCTGGTTCATAAGTGGATGCTCAACCACTGAGCCACGCTAGCCGGGTGCTCAGTGTGTTCTTATTCTTACTCTCCTACACCCAAAATGAACATATTCTTGACCATTCTTATTTTATGGCAGATGCATCTTATTTTTCATTTATTTTTTTTAAAATATATTTTATTGATTTTTTACAGAGAGGAAGGGAGAGAGATAGAGAGTTAGAAACATCGATGAGAGAGAAACATCGCTCTATCCACTGAGCCAAACCGGTTTTGGCTCATTTATTTTCTTAAGTGCTTTTATTCTGCTACCTGCAAGCCACTTATTCTTTTTGTATGTAATATTTGTTTTATGTTATTAATTTGGTAGGGGAGTACACAAGAGGAAACTTGGGATCAAATCTGAATGTGATATGATAAAAAGACAACCTTTAGTGGAGAGTTGTGGGAAGTAAAATTTTTAAGTATAAAATATACATTATATTTTTATATTGTAAAGTGTTAGGGCCTAACCGGTTTGGCTCAGAGGTTAGAGCGTCGGCCTGCGGAGTCAAGGGTCCCAGGTTCGATTCCGGTCAAGGGCATGTACCTTGGTTGCGGGCACATCCCCAGTGGGGAGTGTGCAGGAGGCAGTGATCAATGTTTCTCTCTCATCGATGTTTCTAACTCTCTATCTCTCTCCCTTCCTCTGTAAAAATCAATAAAATATTTTAAAAAAAATTAAGTGTTAGGGAATGACATGACAGAATTGGAGATACAGAGGACTACTCTGGTAGCAGTATTAAGGAGGGGAGAAAGAGTAAAAGAAAGAGCTGGTGGTTTAGAGAGCAGTGTTCATAACTAAGATTGTGGTGATGAGAATCTAGCTCAGACCAGTAGCAGTAGTAACAAAAAGGAAAGGACAGATATGAGAGCAGCATTATAGTACGACTTGGTATTTCTTTAAATATAAATAGATTAAAGGAGGGAAGAATTTAATATTTTTTACAGAGTTTTGGATCTAAATAACTGGAAGATTTGAACTACTGTTGATTAAAATGGGAAAGTTGAGCCCTGGCTGGGTAGGTCATTTAGTTAGAGCATTGTCCGGATACACCAAGGTTGTGGGTTCAATCCACAGTCAGGGCACATACAGAAGCAACCAATGTATAAATCAGTGGAAAAATAAATATTTCTCCCCCCCTTCCCCTTTCTCTCTAAAAATCATTAATTAATTAATTTAAAAAATGGGAAAATTGGAAAAGGAAGCCTTTGGGGGTACAACATGTTTGAGGTTGGAAACATGATTTTACCCTGTGCTTTCTTCTAAGCATTTCCTAGTTTTAAGTCTTACATTTAGGTCTTTGATCTATTTTGAGTTTATCTTTTTATATGTTACAAGGTCTAACTTTATTCTTTTGCATGGGGATATTCAGCTTTACCAACACCATTTATTGAAAACTGTCCTTTCCCCTATTGAATAGTCTTGGCACCCTTGTTTAAAATCAATTGACCACATATGTGAAGGTTTCTTTCTGGGCTTTCTATTTTATTCTACTAGTCTGTACGTCCTTATGCCAGTACCACACTGTTTTGATTATTATAGCTTTGTGTAATAAGTTTTGGAATTGGGAAATGTCAGTCCTCCAACTTTTGTTTTTCATTTTCAAGATTGTTTTGGCTATTTGGGGGGTCTCTTGAGGTTTCATATGAATTTTAGGGTCTGTTTTTCTGTTTCTGGGGGGAAAAAGCATGCCATTGGGATTTTGATGGGGACACATTGAATGGGTAGTATTGTTACCTTAAAAATACTGTGTTCCAAACCGTGAACATGGGATGTCTTTCTCTTTATTGGAACTGAGTTTTTAATTATATTTGATTTTAGGTAATTTAAACTTAAGTTTAAATATTCACATGTGGCTAATAACTGCCATGTTGAACCACAGTGCCCTAGAGAATCATCCTGAGATTTGCATTTCTTTCTAAAATATTGGACTATGGTGACATCTGCGGAGACCTTGTAGTACCTGAATCATCATTGGCCTCAGGATCACTGCCTCATATGGAAAGTATGATTAGAGGTACTTTCGTACAGAAGGGTTTAAGTCCCTCCAGGCAATATATCTCTATTTCCCTCTCTCTCTCTCCCTCTCCCTCTACCTTTCTGTTTCTCTCTCCCTCTCCCTGAGAAATGAAATGCAAGTCATGCAGCACCAGACTCTGTCTCCTTCTGTTTTCCTTTTAGAAATGTCTGACTTCCTCCAGAACCAAAGAGAGCCTATTGCTTTCAAAAAATTAGCAAAAGACAGACTGCCCCTGGCTGAAATGGGCTTCCTTTTGTCTTTTCCATTTTCCATGTAAGCAGAGATCATGGTGCCCAAAATGGGGCATATGTTTTAGAAGAAATTTCCTCTCTAAATGAAGATGGTTATTATTTTAAAGCACTTACACTTTGTTCACTCTGATACTGTTCTCATGGGAATAACAACAGAAAGTGCTCTTACATGCAAAGAATTGTTGTGCTTTTAATTCCATTTACCATGAGGGTCAAAAGTCTAAGAAATCCCTACATATCAGAAACAAAAATAATTAAATAAAGGATAAACATTAAAATTAATTAATTTAAGTAGGAAACTCCCTTTCTATATCCAGTCTCACTTTCTTGCCAAATAAAAAAATAATATAGGATGTAAAAGTGCTGTGTCCTTAGTACTGTTAACCGCAGTCTCACTGCTGCCCCCTTCCCTAGCATCTCCCTGAAGACGCCATAGGAAGATCTGCAGATCTTCTCAGAGTAAACAGGAAAACTTAAATAAAGTTGTGAGTCTTAGAGCCTAGAGGCTATCAAGACACAGCCCTCCAGAAAGAATATGCCTTCAGCCTTGGACAGCCAGGAGCAGTGGGTTTGTGGCATTTTGTATAAACAGTCTGTTATGACTCCTCGGCAGAGGGGTATTCCAGTCAACTTCTAGATCAGAAACAGAACTTGTATGTCCCAGCTTGCCATAACCTCTCCACATCAGCCTCTCCTAAAAAGAGACTTGGAAGTCCCTTGTATATTCAGAATTGGACTAGCTCAGCAGCTACCCAGTTCTCTAAAAATGATTTCTCCACCTTACTACCCTATAACCTATACCCCACCCTCATTCTCATCCCTCTCTTTGTGTAGAGATAACTTCTTAATTATAGCATTTGGGTTTTCCCACACTACAGTTCATCTATCACAGCTCTAACCACTTGGGTGTCCTGGTGTCAGAACTTAGAAGTGTCCCAACTGTCCCACCCACCCTCCTCAGTTCTCCTCTTTCTCTTCTGAGTTGTTGTGCTGGAATGATATTCCTCTTGGATTTCAGTGTGTGCAGTCTTACTTGGGTGGAGCCTTGAGCTGTTCACAGGAGTGCTGGTAATGTCTGGCCTCCAGTGCTGCCAAAGGCAAAAAGCTGGCCTCTTCTCAGTTTAAAGCACATAGTTGGATCGCCAGGGCAGTGTTAGATGGAGGGTGGGGTGAGCAAATACCACTCTCTTCCTACTGTGTTTTCAGGAAATGATTATAAAGCAGCTATAAGTGCAAATGAAGTAAAAACAATAGATTGACATTTCCCCCAACTCTTCCCCCCTCTCAAACCCCTCAAAAAAAAAAACAACAGATGAAAATTCTCATTCTCTGATTCCTGCACTCCTTTAGGTTCTATCCCAGATGCAGACCCTATTGTTCTCCTTGGCTTAACTTTGGTACTATTTCAGAGCAAAGAACCCTTGTTAAACTATCTCCATTCTCTTCCCTGGAAGAGAGAGTCATAGTCTGATGAGCGAAGGCTGAACTTTCCCTTTAGGCAAACTGGGGGTTCTACTTCCCTGTCCTCTCCCTTCCCAAGAGGAATGTGGGGCAGAGGCATATAAATGAGAGGAATAACCAGTGCCAAGATTTAATCCTTCAATTAAGAAGTGGGCTTTTCAGAACTAGTAGTAAAATTGTTTGCAGAGACATTTGTCATTGAAAGGAGTCTGCCATCAACACACCTCCACTCATCTCTTCCAGCTGCCTCTTTCCCTCGTACAGCTCTTTCGCCTGGTATCTCCATGGGGTTTAAGCCATATGGCTTTTAGGAAGCTTGTCTGGAGTCTCCTAAAGTGGCAGATTTTGCTGTGCAGATCACAGCACCCCTGGGTCTGCCCCTCCCCTCTCAGCAGCTGTTTGCCACTGACCGAGGTGGTGACTGAGCCTGTGTGTGTGGCCGGAGTTAGTGACAAGCCTCCCACCCAGGCCTGGGGAAGCCCTTAGCCAGTGTGGTTCCTGTGGCAGCAGCCCAACATGCCAGAGCTCCTTATACCTTCAGGGTTGTGGTGTAACAGCCAGCTTCATGCGGTGGCATTGTTTAGTATTGGTTGACTTGACTTCCCTGTCCCCACCCTTTGTGTTTAAGGGAATCTGGCCATCGCCCAGTAGAGAATAAGCTGGCATTTGCAGAGTGGCTTCCTGCTGTCTCTCTCGTAGTAGGAGCCAGGACCACCTTCCATTTCTGCCTTCCTACCCATGTGGCAAAGGAAAAGGGCTCCTCTGTGCTCAGCCTCCTGTTGTGGGGTTTCAAGTTGCCTAAGATCAGGATGCGGCTATCTGCCAGGTTATCTGCCCAGATAAACATTTATTGTTTACAGGGACGTGTTTCAGCTGCTCTGGCTGATCCCACTGGTGAGATCTTCTAGTTTCTTGAGGTTTTAAGCCAGTGTATAGGGCTGACATCCAGACACAGAACTTCTGGAGCTTGAGAGCTCTGAGTGACCAGCCACTTCTAACTTAGCTTAGTCATTGCCCCTTCCCACCCAGTGCCAGAGCCAAATTTTTCTCTCTCAGTTCCCACTCCTGCCTCTACATTTGCAACATTTCTAGCTTTAGAATTTGGGGATTTATATAAGAGCCAATGTTATGACACAAGCAGTTGGCAACTCTTTTAGGTGGCAAACCAGCATTCTAACACTTACTATGTTTTCCTTAATAGTAAAACAGCCATTTAGTGAAGACAACAGAGAAAAAGATAGATTTTCTTTTTTTTAATTCAAACAACCATGTCCACTGCTTCCAAATGTATCTTGTGTTATTTTTAGTGATATAATTGATTTCCAACATTTTATTATACTGCCAAGTTGAAAGGGTTTTACGATGAGCTCACTTATCCTCAGCATCATATTCTCTCATTCTCATTTTATTATATATACTTGCTTTATCATGTATCCATCAAACTCTCACCCATCCATCATCAATTTCTTTTTTATCTATGTCATCAATACTATTTCTCTAATGATACATGTATCATTAACTAAATTTCAATATTTGCTTATGACTTTTATTTTTTAGATTAAATTTACATACAGTGAAATTGACAAATATTGGTTGTACATTTGACATTCCTCCATGTTGTTAACATTTATCAGTAGTTTATTCTTTTTTATTGATGAGTAATACTCCATTTTATGAATATGTCACAGTTTAACCATTCTCCATTTAATGGATTGATGGACATCTAAATTATTTCCAGTTTGGAGCTATTATGAATGAAGTTGGTACGAATAGTTGTACACAGATGTTTTTGTGGACGTGTGTTTTCTCTTGAGTAAGTGCCTAGGATTGGAATTGCTGAATGATAGGGTAGATTAGCGATTTTTAACTGGTGTATCGTGCACCCTTCACCTTTTTAACCCATTCTCCCAATCCACCTTCCATCTGGCAACCATCAAAATATTCTCTGAATCTAAGAATCTCTTTTGTTCAGCTTGTTCATTTATTTTGTGTTTTAGATTCTACATGTAAGTGAAGTCATCTAGCATTTATTTGTCTTTCTTTGTCTAACTTATTTCACTCAGCACAATACCCTCTAGGTCCATCCATGTTGTTGCAGTTGCAAGATTTCATTTCATTTATGGCTCAATCATATTTCATTGTATATATGTACCACTTTTCTTTACTCATTCATCTTTTTTTTTTTTTAATCCTCACCTGAGGATATTTTTCCATTGATTTTTAGAGTGCAAGAGAGGGAAAGAAAGAGAGAAATATCAGTGTGAGAAAAATACATCGATTAGTTGCCTCCTACACGAGCCCCGACCAGGGCCCAGGCCAGGGAGGAGCCTGCAACCGAGGTACATGCTCTTGACCGGAATCGGACCTGGGACCCTTCAGTCTGCAGGCCAACACTCTATCCACTGAGCCAAATCGGCTAGGGCCATTCATCTATTGATAGACACTTCAGTTGCTTCCATATCTTGGTTATTGTAAATAATTCTATATAATAAAAGCCTAATATGCTAAGTGTCTGGTTGTCCAGTCGTCCATTCAACCAATCAAAGCGTAATATGCTAATGATATGCTAAGGCCACTCAACCGCTTGTTATGACATGCACTGACCACCGGGGGGCAGACAGTCAACTGGTCGACCAGTCGCTATGATGTGCACTGACCACCAGGGGCAGATGCTCCTACCAGTAGGTTAGCTTGCTGCTGGGGTCCAGCTGATTGGGACTGAGTAAGACAGGCTGGACATGCCCTGGAGCCCTCCTGCGGTCCCTCCCCAGCTGGCGAACCTCCCACAACCCTTCCTGGCCCCGATCATGCACTGGTGGGGTGCCTCGGCCTGGCCTGTGGCCTCTTGCAATTCGGGACTCCTTGGGGGATGTCGGAGAGGCGATTTCAGCCCAACAGCAGAACAGCTGGTTCCTATGATGCACACTGACCACCAGGGAGCAGATGCTCAATGCAGGAGGTGCCCCCTGGTTGTCAGTTCGCTCCCACAGGGGGAGTGCTACTCAGCCGGAGCGAGCACAGTGGCGGTGGCAGGAGCTTCTCCCACCTCCACAGCAGCACTAAGGATGTCCAACTCCTGGGAGGGGGAGTGGGACTAAGCTGTCAGTCGGACATCCCCCGAGGGCTCCCAGACTGCGAGAGGGCACAGGCCGCACTGAGGGTACCCACCCCCCCTCGAGTGCACAAATTTTGTGTACCGGGCCTCTAGTGCTTCAATAAACATGTGGATGTATGTGTCTTTTCAAATTAGTGTTTTGTATTTCTTCAGAGAAATACCCAGAAGTGCAATTGCTAAGTCCTTCTTTGTCTCTTGTTATAGCTTTTGTTTTAAAGTCTATTTTGTCTAGTATAAGCATTGCTACCCAGTTTTTTTGTTTTTGTTTTGTTTCCAATTTTATGAAATATCTTCTTCCATCTCTTTGAGTTTGTGTCTTTCTATCTGAATGGAGTCTCTTATAGACAGCATATGTAAGGGTCTTGTTTTGTTATCCATTCAGCCATGTATGTCTTTTGATTGGAGCACTTAATCCATTTACATTTAAAGTAATTGTTGATAGATATGTGTTCATTGCCATTTTATTATTCATTTCCTTCTCCTCCTTCTCCTTTTCGTCTTTCTTCTTCCTCCCCTTTAACATTTCTTATAATATTGGTTTGATGGTGGTGAACTCCTTTAGCTTTTTCTTATCTGGGAAGCTCTTTATCTGTCTTTGAATTCTAAATGATAGCCTTTTGGGTAGAGTAATCTTGGGGGTAGGTCCTTGTTTTTCATCACTTTGAATATTTTGTGCCAATCGCTTCTGGCCTGCAAAGTTTCTGTTGAGAAATCAATTGACAGTTATAGGATCTCCCTTGTAGGTAACAAACTGCTTTTCTCTTACCGATTTTAAGATTCTTTCTTTGTCTTTAACCTTTTGCATCTTGATTATAATGTGTCTTGGCATGGGCTGCTTTGGATTAATCTTGCTTGGGACTCTACGCTTCCTGGACTTTATGTCTATTTATTTACCAGGTTAAGGTAGTCTTCCTTCATTGTTTTTTCAAATAGGTTTTCAATTTCTCTCTCTCTCTCTCTCTCTCTCTCTCTCTCTCTCTCTCTCTCTCTCTCTCTCCCTCCCTCTCTCCTCCCTTCCTCCCCTCTCCTTCTGGCACCCCCATGATGCGAATGTTGGTACACTTGAAGTTATTTCAGATGCTCCTTATCACTATCCTCATTTGGGGGTGGGGGGAGACCAGGTGGAGGGGAGCTCTATGGGGAAAAAGAGGGACCTCTGTAATAATCTCAATAATAAAGATTAATTCAAAAATAAAAAATATATAAATAAATCAAATGGGTATTTGAAATAATGAAAATTACTACCATAACTAATAAATTGATTTTGAAAAAGTTTAAAGAAGAATTTTCAGGCACTTTTAAGCATAGACATTTGAATTACCTTCTCATGTTCTCTGCCCACTTTCTATTGAAATATAATTTACTTATGTTTTATAAAGGCCTTTCTAGTTTTTTTAACTCTGCATCAGGTAGATTGCTTGTCTCCATTTTGTTTAGTTCTTTTTCTGGAGTTTTTTTCTGTTTTTTCATTTGCGACATGTTTGTCTCCTCTATTTTGTCTGTCTTTCTGTGTTTGTTTCTATGTATTAGAGCTGCTACATCTTCTGGTTTGCTAGAGTGGCCTTATGTAGTAGGTATCCTGTAGGACCCAGTGGCATAGCCTCCTGAGTCATCAGAGCTGGGCACTCCAGGTGAGTCCCTTCATTCTTTGTGGGCTGTGCTCACTCTCCTGTTGTAGTTGTGTCTTGATTGCTGTTGGCACATCAATGATAGGGATTTACCCCCAGGCTGATCGATTACAAGTACTGGCCATGGATGATCTGCTGTGCAGGGGCTGATCCCATGGAGCAGAACTCATTTCAGTGGGACTCAGGTACCCACTGGACGCTGAGATTCTAGAAGCCCTTCATCTCACTCAGCCATAATCTCTGCTAGTTCTTATAGCGAGGGAAATTCTCTTCCTGGTACTGGAACCTTGGGCTTGAGGCCTGGTGTGGGGTCAAGACCCCTTGCTCCTCAATATCTCTACATCCAAGATATCCCTCACAGTTTTTAACTGCCACGCGTGGGTGTGGCACCAGCTCATTCCATGTCTCCACCTCTCCTACCAGTCTTGACGTGGCTTCTTGTTTATATCCTTAGTTATGAGACTTCTGCTCAGCTAGATTTCAGGCAATTCTGAATGATGGTTGTTCTGTAGTTGTAATTTTGATGTGGTTTTGGGTGATTCTGAGTACCGTGTTTACTTAGGCTGCCATCTTGACTGGAAGCCCCTCGTGACTCTGATGTTGAGCATTTTTTCATATGCTTAATTTCCCCTCTGTATGTCTAGATCAGTAAGATTTCTATTCATGTCTTTTTGTCCATTTTTTAATTGGGTTATTTGTTTTCTTGTTAAGTTTTGAGTCACTGATTGATTTTTAAGTATTAAAATAGCAATTGCATTACTTGAATAAACCCTATTTGCTGTATAGAATTTGTTAATATTTTGGTAAGGACCTTTGTATCTGTATTCACAAGGGATATAATTTTGTTGTTGTTATAACTTGTCAGGTTTTGGCATTAGAGTTATGCTGACCTCATTAAATGACTTGCCTCCTTCTCTATTTTCTGAAAGAGTTTGCGGAGCCCTAACTGGTTTGGCTCAGTGAATAGAGCATCGGCCTGTAGACTGAAAGGTCCCAGGTTTGGTTCGAGTCAAGGACATGTACCTTTGCTGGCACATTCCCAATAGGGGGTGTGCAGGAGGCAGCTGATCGATGTTTCTTTCTCATCTATGTTTCTAACTCTGTCTGTCTCCCTTCCTCTCTGTAAAAAAATCAATAAAATATATTGGGGGGGGGGGAGTTTGTGGAATATTGGTGTTAATTTTTACTTAAATGTTTAATAGAATTTACTGGTAAGACTATCATATCTTAGCCTAGAGGGTTTTTTTGAAATTTTATTTAATATACTATGTAGTTATTCATATTTTCTCTTTTATCTCATCAATTTGGGTAAATTGTAGTTTTCAAGGAATTTGTTTCATGTAAGCTGTCAAACTTATTGGCATAAAGTGGTTCATAATTTCTTACTATTTTGATATTTGTAGGATATGTAGTGACGTATTATTTAGAAGTATGTTTAATTTCTAAATATCTGAGGTTTTCCTGGATATCATATTATTATTGATTCTTGATTTAATTCCATTGTGATCAAAGAACATAATCTACATTTTTTCAGTCCTTTTAAAAGTATTGAGACTTGTTTTATGGCTTAGCACATGTCTCTCTTGAAGAACATAACTGTATGTTCTTGAAAAGAATGTAGTTCTGTGGTTGTTGGTGTTGCATTTTATAAATATCAAACTGGTTAATGATATTGTTCAGATCCTCCATGTCTTTACTAATATGTTGCCTAGGAGCTTATTTTGTCATATTGGAAGCAGAACTCCTACACTAGCTACCTTAGGAATTTGTACGCATGTATATTAGTGCTATTTACTATCACTTAGAGTTTAGGGACCTCTGTTTTCTGTACCCATAACACATTCTTTAGATATCCTTAAGGATGTCAAATCTTTAGACTTTAAATCTAGCTCTTTTTTTTTTTTTTTTTTTTTTTGGTATAGACAGAACAACATTTGGAGTCAAGAATAGTAAATATATTTTCCAGTGAACAATAAATATAGTTAGCACCCTAGCCGGTTTGGCTCAGTGGATAGAGCCATCAGCCTGTGGACTGAAAGGTCCCAGGTTCAATTCCAGTCAAGGGCACATGCCCGGGTTGTGGGCCAATCCCCAGTAGGAGGCGTGCAGGAGGCAGCTGATCAATGATTCTCATCATTGATGTTTCTATCTCTCTCTCCCTTCCTCTCCGAAATCAATAAAAATACGTATTTTAAAAAATAATAAAATAAATTAAATATGGTGAGCAAGTTCAGTTATTCCTTTTTAAAATATGTTTTTATTGAATTTTAGAGAGAGAGGAAGGAGAGGGATTAGAGAGATAGAAACATCGATGAGAGAGAAACATCATCTATCACTGCCTCTTGCACGCCCCCTACTAGGGATCAAGCCCGAAACCCGGGCATGTGCCTTGACCGGGAATTGAACCGGTGACTTCTTGGTTCCTGGGTTAACACTCAACTGCCGAGCGACACCAGCCAGGTGAGTTATTCCTTTTTAAGGTAAAAAATAAAATGGGTCTTTGAAATAATGAAAATTACTACCGTAACTAATAAACTGATTTTGAAAATGTTTAAAGAGGAATTTTCAGGCAGTTTCACGCATAGACATTTGAATTACCTTCTCATGTTCTCTGCCCACTTTCTATTGAAATACAATTTACTTATTTTTGTAAAGGCCTTTCTAGCAAAGATTGTAACCCTTTTCCAATCATTTATATTGAAAATATTTTGTACAGTTTGTCACCTTCCATTGTCTATGGAATTTTCTCAAATGCAAATTATTTTAAATTTTATATAGTCAGTCTTTCCATTTTCCCTTTATGTGATTTGTTTTTATACTTAGAAAAGTGTTCCTAACATAAAATCAGATAAATAATCCTAGTTTCTCAATATTTTACTTTTTGAAAATTTATATTAAAACTTGCCTCGGGAATTTATTTTGCTGAATAATATGAGGTAGAGATCTAAACTTAATTTTTTACATATTTGTGTATTCTTGAAGCATAACTATTGATTTAGTTACTATAGCTTTGTAATACGTTTTGATACTTTTCTCACCTATTTATGCTTTATGCAAACTTCAGAGTAATTTTAAGTCCCTTTACCCCCCCCCCCCATAAAAAAGAAATTCTAATTGTCTTTTTTGAGATATAATTGACCTACAACTTTATATTTAAGCTTCAGATGTACAACATGACTTGATGTATGTATATATTGCAAAATGATCACCACAATAAGTCTAGTAAACAGCTATCACCACACAATTACAATTTGTTGTTGTTGTTGTGATGGGAACTTTTAAGATCTACTCTCTTAGCAATTCTCAAATATTCATTTAAAAATGTGGGACACTTCACAAATTTATGTGTCAATTTTGTGCAATACCATGCTGATCTCAGTATCATTCCAATTTTAGTAGATGTGCTGCAGAAGTTACCACTCATGATATTTTGATTGGAACTGCATTCACAATTTTTTTTAAAAAAATTTGACATTGTTGAAGATTTTCTTATTAAAACAAAGTGTTCGCTGCATATCAGTTCTTTTATGTGTCTCATATTTTTTCATTAATTTTCTTGCTATAATTAATGGAACTTTTTTTCCATTACACCTTCTGAATAGTAGTTGGAAAAAGCCAACTTACGTACATATTTATATCCAGCCATCATATCAAACTCTCTTATTATCACTTTGAATTTTCTGAGTATATTAACTTCAAATAAAGCTAACGTAATTTCTCTGATTTCTGCTTCATTGCTTTGAAACTTTTAGAAGCATTGAATAATAATGCTAAAAGTAGGAATTCTTTTCTAATTTATTTTAATATTAGGAATATTTAGTATTTTAAACATTTCTATGTTGTTCTGTTGTTCTAAATGGCATAGATAGTAAGGGTCTTTCTATTTTAATTTACTGAGTCTTTGCTTAGAATAAAAAGTATTCTGAAGTTTTAACAAATGCCTTTCAGTAACTGTTAAAATAATTTATTCTTCAATTTATGTGATATGATAAATATATTTTCTAATATATTTGGACTCGGTATAGTTGTATTTTAATGGTGTGCTAAATTTGATTTGCTGTTATTTTACTTAAGATGTTTACATCTATTTCCATATTGGGCGTATCCTGTGTTTTCTGCCTTTGCTGGTTTTTTTACCCCTTTGGGTATTTGAGTATGTGCTGACTTTATTTTTTTAAATGGGAAGCGGCTTTTCTTTTTGTGATCTGGAAAGTGTTTATCACTTTAAAAAATTATTCTTTTTTAAAATTTATTTTAGAGAGAAAGGAAGGTAGAGGGACAGAAAGCGGGGAGAGAGAGAAACATTGATGAAGAGAGAAACATTGATATGAAAGAGAAGCATCGATCTGTTGCCTCCTGTATGCACCCTGACCAGGGATCGAACCTGCAGCCTGGGTATGTGCCCAATAACCTTTACAAAGCTCCAGCCAACGGATCCACACCAGCCAGGACTTAAAAATCATTCTTGACTCTGCTCATACTCTACCTTCAGTGTCTCAACAATCATAACTCTCTACCTTTGAAATATATAATCCAGCCATTTCATAATTTCCACAAGCACCACCATAGTCCAGTGTTACTTTCTCTTGCTTACAGTATTACTTACTGTATGTAGACTTGTTCTTACTATTTGCCCCGCCTTCAATCTAGTTTCAACACAGCAGCTAGAGTGATCTTTTAAGATGTAAACGGGGCCGAAACCGGTTTGGCTCAGTGGATAGAGCGTCGGCCTGTAGACTGAAGGGTCCCGGGTTCGATTCCGGTCAAGGGCATGTACCTGGGTTGCGGGCACATCCCCAGTGGGGGGTGTGCAGGAGACGGCTGATCGATGTTTCTAGCTCTCTATCTCTCTCCCTTCCTCTCTGTAGAAAATCAATAAAATATATTTTTTAAAAAAAAGATGTAAATGGGGTTATTTGACACAACTGCTCTAGTAAGTCCCTTTAAAGCAGTGGTTCTCAACCTGTGGGTCGCAACCCCTTTGGTAGTCGAATGACCCTTTCACAGGGGTCACCTAAGACCATCAGAAAACACATATATAATTACATATTGTTTTTGTGATTAATCACTATGTTTTAATTATGTCCAATTTGTAACAATGAAAATACATCCTGCATATCAGATATTTACATTATGATTCATAACAGTAGCAAAATTACAGTTATGAAGTAGCAACGAAAATAATTTTATGGTTGGGCGTCACCACAACATGAGGAACTGTATTAAAGGGTCGCGGCATTAGGAAGGTTGAGAACCACTGCTTTAAAGGATTCCTATCTCTTTTAGAAAAAAACATCAAGACCTGACCTAGGTTTACTTCCTTTCTGACTTCATCTCTTGTCACTCTCTTGTTCACCTATTCTTCACTGGCCAAACAAGCCTACTCATTCTTTAGTCCTGCCAAATACTTTATGCCTCTGGACCTTTGCACTTCTGTTCTGCTGCATTCACTATTATCCCACTGCATCGTTTACTTTCTAATGTCCTTCAGATCAGGAGTCAGTCTTACCAGAAGTTTCTTTACCAGAGAGCTATTGAAATGAGCACTGTACCCAGGCACTCTCTGCCCCTTACTGTACTTTATTTTTCTTCTTAGTACTTACCATCACCTGACAATTGGTTTTTGTTTTGTTTTGTTATGCTTATTTTCCCTCACTAAAATGTAAAAACCTTGTTTTTATTTACTGTATTAATCCCCAGTGCTAAATAACAGTTCCTGGAGAATAAACCCCTCCTCCATACCACTAATAAATATTTATTAACTGAATACGTGAATGAACTGAAGGAACTCACCTATAAAGGCATCTTTAGGAAGAAAAATGTTGGCGCCTCCTTTTTCTGTTTCTTCCCTTATTAGTCTTTTCAAATATTTTAGCTCTTATGTCAAATGTTGTGGCAGAATTGTTGGGACATAACAGATATATATAAATAATTTTCCAATTTTAAGTGTTCAATTGGATAAGTTTTGAAAAAAATATACAGTAGTATAAAGACCACCACAATCATGATATGGAACATTCCCATCATTTCATGTGTCAATTTTGTTAATGACTCATTTCTCTAAAATATTTATTTCTTTGTTTTCCGATATTTTTCTTAAATTTGTTAGCAACTTAGATTTTTTAGTTATAAAAAACTAGTCATGCCCTAACCAGTTTGGCTCAGAGGATGGAGCATCAGCCTATGGACTGGGGGGTCCCAGGTTCGATTCCGGTCAAGGGCATGTAACTGGGTTGCGGGCACATCCCCAGTGAGAGGTGTGCGGGAGGCAGCTGATCGATGTTTCTCTCTCATCGATGTTTCTAACTCTCTGTCCCTCTCCCTTCCTCTCTGTGAAAAATCAATAAAATATATTTTAAAAAAACAAAACAAAAAAAAACACTAGTCATTATATTCATTGTTTAATAAATTAATTTTTATCTCATTTTCTTCCTTTTATTTTTCTTAAGTTTGCTTTGTTCTGCTTCTGTTGGATCTTTTGTTTATTCGTTTTTTACTAGTGTACTTAAAAGCTTTATGGCTTTGCCGAAACTGGTTTGGCTCAGTGGATAGAGCGTCGGCTTGCGGACTGAAGGCTCCCGGGTTCAATTCCAGTCAAGGGCATGTACCTGGGTTGCGGGCACATCCCCAGTGGGAGATGTGCAGGAGGCAGCTGATCGATGTTTCTCTCTCATCGATGTTTCTGACTCTCTATCTCTCTCCCTTTCTCTCTGTAAAAAATCAATAAAAAAAAAATCAATAAAATATATTTTAAAAAAAAGCTTTATGGCTTTAAATATGCCATTATTAATACTTTGGCTACATTCGAATCCATTTACATGTATACTATTCTAATGATGGTTTTCTCAATGGTCTTTATTATTTTGATTTTTCTCTTTGATTCTAAACTTATTTGGAAGAGTTTTATTTTTTGAAGTTGAATTTCTTAAACTTTTATTATTAATTTCTACTTTTGGATATTTTTAAAAATTATATAACCTAATACTTAATTTTAAAAGATGTATAATGAATTTTGAGAATGTATTTTTATAATATATAAAATTCAACATATAGCTATTGAATAACAACACTATTCTAATAGTCTGTATTATTATTTTTACCTGCTTGATATGTTAAAGACTGAAAGTGTTATTTGTCTGCCACTACAGTTGTGTTCTTGTCAGTTTCTTCTTGTATTCCACAGGGTGTTTTGTGGTGGTTGTTTTTTCTCTATTTTCATTTCAGTTCACTCTTGCCTTAAATCCTACTTTGTTTTTTTATTTTGTTTTGATATTTGTCTTTGCCTAATAAATTTCAGCCTATCCACCCCACCCCTTTTTTTAAAAAAAATTCATTGTTTTAGGTATATCTCTTCTAAACTCTGTGTACACATTGCATTTTAAAAAAAATTTTATTGATCCCTGGCTGAGTAGCTCATTTGGTTAGAGCATTGTACCCACACACCAATGTTGTGGGTTTGATCCCTGGTCAGGGCACATATAAGAATCAATGAGTGCATGAATAAGTGGGACAACAAACCGATGTTTCTCTCTCTCTCCCCTCTCTCCCTTCCTCTCTCTCTAAAAATCTGTAAACAAATTTTTTTTAAAATTGTTTTTTATTGAGATGAACTTTGTATGACATAAATTTAATCATTTAAAGTGCAAAATTCAGGTCGGCAGTGTGGATCAGTGGGTTGATCGTCATCCTATGAACTAGGAGATCACAGTTCAATTCCCAGTCAAGGCACATGCCCGGGTTACAGGCTCAATCCCCAGAGGGCGGGGGGGTGGCGTGCAGGAGGCAGCCAATCAATGATTCTTTAATTCCACTTGCTTATCTTTAAAATGAAATATTTTTAATTATTTGTCTTTGCTTTTCCAATAGAATTAAACAGAATATAATATTTTTTCATTTTAGTTAAGTTTATGTTCAGCTGCAAGAAACAAAAAATCCTAAAATAACAGTAAGTTAAAAAGGTTGAAATAGCTTTCCCTCAAGTAAAACAAGTTGAGATATTTTCTAATTTGGCACTCAGTAGTGTCACAGACTGAGGTTCTTTCTGTTCCGTTGCTCTGTTGTACATGGCTTTTATTTCCAAGGACTCCTCATAGTCTAAGATAGCGGTTGGAATGTCAGCCATTTAATCTGCATACAAGCCTGTGGGGAGTAGAAACAGTTAAAGAAGGAATGCAATTAAAAAAAATTTTTTTTAAAGACACCTCTCTCTTTAAGGACCTATCCTGGTAGTTTGTACATACTTCTGCCTACATTCTCTTGGCCAGAACTGAGTCACATGGCCAAACCTAGTTACAATGTAGACTAGGATATATTTTTATTCTAGGTAGCAGTAGGCACAGCTAAAAACAACAGTTTTCCATTACAGAGGAAGAAAAGGAGAACAAATAATGGAAAACAACTAGTAGTTTCTGCCACACCTCCCCATGCATAAATTTAGGATACTGTCTTCTCTCACCATTCTTCTAATTTTTTAGGTTGTTTTTTTCTTAATTGATTTGTGAGAGGGAGAGAGAAAGGGGGGGGGGGGGGAGAGAGAGAGAGACAGAGAGACAGAGAGATTTGTTATTCCACTTATTTATGCACTTATTGGTTGATTCTTGTATGTGCCCTGACCAGGGATGGAACTCCCTGCAACCTTGGCATATTGAGACAATGCTTTAACAAACTGAGCTATCTGCCAGGACCTAATTTCTTAGTTTTTATAGATATTAGTGAGATATTAGACAGTAGTCCTTATTTATTAAAGGCTTACAATGTATCAGTTTTTTTTTTTTTTAAATATATTCCATTGATTTTTCCACAGAGAGGAAGGGAGAGAGATAGGGAGTCAGAAACATCGATGAGAGAGAAACATCGATCAGCTGCCTCCTGCACATCGCCTACTGGGGATGTGCCCGCAACCCAGGTACATGCCCTTGACCGGAATCGAACCCAGGACCTTTCAGTCTGCAGGCCGACGCTCCATCCACTGAGCCAAACCGGTTTTGGCTACAATGTATCAGTTTTAATCTTCACAACAATTCTACCTGGGATAAGTGCTGTTATTATCCCCATTTTACAGATAAAGAAACTGAGACCCTAAAAAGATTAATAAGCACTTTACCTAAAGTCACACATCCAATAATTCAAACCCATGCTGTAGTTTCTAGATTAATCACTGTACACTCTCAACCCTGTTCTCATTAAATATTTTTATACTGTGGTATGTACATTGTTTACCTTTTCTTTGAAGAATAACGTTTGACATTTTCACTGTTTCAGAATACTGTTAACATCACTTATATAGAATTAAATATCTTTTACTCTTTGCTTTTTTGCCATTTGTTTAATACAGTGTATCTGTTTTTACTCTTGGGTTTTGTGGGGTTTTCTGATGTTTTTTGCTGTTACTTTGGTTTTGTTATTTTTTACTATTGGAATTTTCAAACATACAAGAAAAGTAAATAGAATAGTATAATGAATCACTATGTAGCTTGAGCAGTGATCAACATTTTGCCAATATTTTAAAAAATCGTTCTCCTTGTCCCCCAGCCAGATTTTTGTACGTGGGGGTTTTAAATCAAATTCCATTCATATAGAAAACATTTCAGTAGGTATCGCTAACTTGTAAGGCTTCTTCCCCTAGCATGACCGCCATAACCTAATTATACATGTCAAAATTAATAATTTTTCTTTTTAATACTCACCCGAGAATATTTTTTTCATTGATTTTCATGGAGTGGAAGGGAGGGAGAGGGGAGGGAGAGAAGACGTAGCGAAGGAGAGAGGGACGGAGGGAAACATCAAAGTGAGACAGACACAATGATTGGTTGCCCCTGACCAGGGCCACGGATCCAACCTGCAACCCAGGTATCTGTCCTTGACCAGGAATCAAACCCATGACCCTTTGATGCTTGGGCCAAAGCTCTAACCACAAAGCAACACCAGCCAGGGCTTAATAACTTATCAATATCATATAGTCCATTTTAAAATTCTCCAGCTTACCCCAAAATGCCATTTCTCAATGAATCCATCAGTATTAAGATCTAAGCAAGCTCTATGTACCTTGTATTTGGCTGATAGGTCTCTTAAAACTCTAACAGTTTCCCCAACTCCCTAGTTGTTATACCATTCATTTGTTGAAGATGTTCTTGCTTTTTTAAACAATATTCTTGCTTTTTAAAATACATATATATACGTACATATATATGTGTGTGTATATATATGTATGTATATATACACACATATGTGTGTGTGTGTGTGTGTGTGTATACACACACACACACTTTGCTCTACTGTGTTAAATGTTGAATACATATTTGATTTTTTTCCCCTGAAAGAAAAATTTTTATCTTTCTAAGTTTATCTGAGAATGTCTTTTGCCCTTCTACATTAATAGCTAATTGGGGACAGAAAAGTCTGAGACCCATCAGGGTGTGTGTGTGTGTGTGTGTGTGTGTGTGTGTGTGTGTGTGAATGTTCACAGCATTATTTTTTCTCATTATGCTTAGAACTGAACCTGTGGGTCAAGGGTGGCAATTGTCTGACATGTGTGCATTCATTCTGTGCAAAAGACGAGCATTACTCATTGATCATGGCACTCTTTCCCATAGAACACAGATGAAGCCTCACATTTTTTAAAAGAAAATACCCCTCCCCCCGAAAGAAAAAACACAACACTTTTTTGCCATCCCTAATGAAGATGTTAGTCTCTTGTTACTAAGTTTCTTAACATGCCCTTTGAAAGTTCAGGATTTAAATCTCTTTCAGGGAAGTTTCCTTTTCATTTTTTTCTTTCTTCCTTTCTCTTTTTTTAAAAGTATTGCTCTTTTCTCAGTCTTAATCTTTCTGGAATAGCTTTTAAAGATTAGGGTTCTGTTTTTACATTTCTTAACTTTTAAAAAATTTTCTCATTTTTATCTCCGTTTTTTCTTCTGTGTTGTAGATGAGGCTGAAGCAAGTTATCCATTTGACTAATTCAGTTTTCTTTTGTATTTAACTGCTGCTTGCTAGTACTGCCTTACCTATAGTTTTTCTTGACTATTTTTTCATCTGACTGCTTAATCTAGGTTGAAATGCAGTTTGCTATGTTTTTTTTAATTATTTAACCTTTTAAACCTTTTAACCTTTTAAAGTAATGTGTACTAGTCTTTTAAGTTTAAGCTCAGTACATTTTAATATGTGGTTATATTTAATGCCAACTGTCACCCAGATCAAGATACAGAATACTATGACATTCCGGCAGGCTTCTTTACACTGTCCTTAAAACTGTCCTTCACACAGGTAACTGGTATTCTAAACCTCAGTCATGATTAGTTTTGCCTGTTTTTTAATTGTATACAGGGGCAAAAGTAGGTTTACAGTTATTTGTATAGAAAAAGAGATGCGGGTTATGATCATTACAATATTAACTCTGTGTTTTGCGTACTCACAACTGTAAACCTACTTTTTCCAACCCCTGTATAAATGGAATCATAGTACATATCCTTTGTATCTGGCTTCTTTTGTTCAATACCATCTGTGAGAGATCGTCCATGTTGTTGCATGTGAAAGTAGTTTTATTGTTCATTACTTCTGTGTATTGTTTTGTCGTATGAATATACCACAATTTATTCTACTATTAATAAAAGTTTATTTCTTTTACCAGTCTTGGCTATTATGAATAAAGCTGCCATGAACATTTTTTATGTCTTTTGGTGGACATATGCTCTTATTTCTCCTTGATATATACCTAGGAATGGGATTGTTAGATCATAAGGAGGTATATGTTTGACTTCAGTAGACACTGCCAAATGGATTTCCAAGGTGACTGTACCAATATACATGAGCATCTGCAGTATGTGAGAGTTTCACTTGCTCCACATCTTTACCAACCTTGGTTTTAATTTTCATTTTAGCCTATATGCTAGGTGTGTATCTCATTGTAATTTTAATCTCCATTTCCCAGGTGAATAATGATGTTATACCTTTACTTTTGCTATTGGCCCTTGAGAGATCCTCATTAGTCGTGTGCTCTTTCCTGACTTTTGTTTATTTCCCTTGAGTGATTGGTCTTCCTTGATTTATAGAATTTTTAAAATATTCTGAATATAAGTCCTGTGTTGGATATATACTAGTAGATTGAAGAGATCTTCTTCAGTCTGTGCTCATGTTTTCACTCCTAATGGTGTCTTAGATGAACACAAGTTCTTAATTTTAATGAAGTCAAATTTATCATTATTCTTCTATTATGGTTAGTGTTTTGTGTCCTATTTAAGAAATATTTGCCTACTCCAAGATCATAAAGATACTCTATTTTTTTCTTCTAGAAGTTATTTTTCCTTTCACATTTAGGTCTCTAATCCATCTCAAATTAATTTTTGTTTATGGCATGATGTAGAGGCAAGGTTAATCTTTTCCCATACAGATAGCCAGTTGATCAAGCATGATTTATTACAAGATCAGTTTTACCCACTGAACTACAATGGTGCCTTGTCGTAGTCAGGTGATTATATATGTCTGGGTTTATTTCTAGACTTTCTGTTCTTCTCCGATGGTCTGTTTATCTGTCCTTGTGCCATTATTGTTGAGTATTAACGTAAAAGTTTCCAAACTTGCCCTGGCCGGGTGGCTCAGTTGCTTGGAGTATTATTGTCCCATACACCAGAAGGTTGCAGGTTTGATCCTTGGTCAGGGCACATACCTAGGTTGCCGGTTTGATCTCTAGTCGGGGCGTGTATGGGAGGCAACCAATCAATGTTTCTTTCTCACATTACTGGTTTCTCTCTCTCTCTCTCTCCTCTCCCCCCCCCCCGCCCCCCCCCCCTCATTCTTTCTCTCTCTCAAAATCAATTGCCTCAGATGAGGATTTTTTTAAAAATTCCAAACTTTTCACAGTGACTCTTCTAGATAAATATTTACTTATTCTTTGGTAAGTATCCTTCTATTCCCTTGTAATACCTTTTCATGTTAGGTGATTTTTTTTTTTCATCCTTATTGGAGCAGTCTAAACTATTCCTATTGAGAGCTTAGATATGTCTCTGTTAAGATTTTCAGGTGCAGATAAAGGGAAAAGAGGAACCTTTAATTTACATTGCTGGTATTAAACTCTCCTAGAAGAGGGTGGAAAGGAAACTAGAGCTAGAGATAGTCACGGCAAGGAGCTAAACCCTCTGTTTCCTAGAGTAGACCAGGTTTACTGTTCTTATTTTGGGGGGGGTTCCCCCTATTTTAGAAGCCAGCCTCAACTTTGTCTTTCTTCTGCCTCATGTGGGCACCTGACACCACTTGTAAGTCAGCAACTGCTAAGTTTCTTCGGATACCCTGGTGGGATCCTGTTGTGCCTGTCTATGTGTGCCACACCCACTTTGGTTCTTGTCCTAGTTGCTCCCGGATAAGAGCATTAGTGGAGTACTGCTGCTACGGTCTCATCTACATACTCATCAGGCAGGCAAAGGGTTGAACATCAGTTGTCATTTTCCTCATTCCAGTCCCATCTGCAGTTTGTCTTGCAGAACATTCCTCATAGTTTCTGGTATGTGGTTGCCTGGTACCAATATATGCTTTCTTCATTATTCCCCCACCCCCACCCCTGTAATTTCAATGGAAAACTGGAAGGGTGGACAAAATAGCTAGAAGCATGTACTTAAAGCCATTTTAATTACAAGTCAGTGCTAGTTTTTTTAAAATTGAGTGTCTAGCTTTCCAAGTTGAATACTTTGAAAGTCATTGTTCATTTTATTAAGGTGAGCATTGTTCTTAAAATGTGTTTGCATGGATTTATATCTGTGTGACTTGTTACTTCATAATGAGTAGCTCTGCTACTCTCCTGTAGATTCAGGAAATTCAGTATTCATGAAGATACCCCTCAAGTCTTCCTGTATTGAGTCAACTCTTCAGCTTGGTATCTCCTCTACCCTCACCCCTACAGCCTGAATATGAGTAGAACCATAGCCCAAAGGCTCCGTAAGCTGCACTGAGAAAGATAGGACAGTGACAGATACCCAGAATGGGGTAGGAGAGATTGTTTTGAATGCCTTTATTTGATAATAAATGCCACATGGCTCTCTTGCCACTGGGGAAGAGAAACTGACTCTGGGATTAGGGATGACCCAGTTTGTGCTCTTCAGCTCGAGCCCTTTCCCAATTTAGCTTGTCAAAGACCCAGCTGAGAAGCAGGGACTATTTCCTATATTCTTTGTAACTCCAGTGCTGGTTAAAAGTCTCAGGAATTAGTAAGCAGTAAATTAGTAAGAGTACACATTTACAAGTTTTTGTTTATTTCTTTTGTTTATTTCTAGCTAAAGTATAAAGATGTTCTATTTCATTTTTTATTTAGGAGAAAATATTTTTAACATATTTTTTATTGATTTAAGAGAGGAAGGGAGAGGGAGAGAGATATGGAAACATCAATGTTGAGAGAGAATCATTGATCAGCTGCCTCCTGCACACCCGCTACTGGGGATTGAGCCTGCAAGCCAGGCATGTGCCCTTGACCAGAATCGAACCTGGGACCCTTCAGTCCACAGGCTGACACACTCTATCCACTGAGCCAAACAAGTTAGGGCTCATAAAAATTAAAGTTTTTATATTCTAATTTAAATACAAGATCTTGGAACAGACCCTCAAGTGATTTTTTCCCCCCAATTTATATTTTTTAAATAGGAAATCAGTAGTAGGAAATTTAACTAGGAAGACCCTAAGCTCCAAATGTAAAGATACCTCCTTTCTCCAAGAATGAGGCCTGATCAGGTTCTGACCCAATATGGAGTGGGAGGGGACAAATCACAACTAAAGACCTTGGCACTTCTATAAGAAATTTAAATAACAGGCAGACATATAGAGATTCGTAAATATGTACTTGGTGCCAACTAAACCACAGAGAAGATACTGCATTTGTGGTCCAGAGAAGTTAAATATTTGTGGTCAATTTAAAATTCAACATAAAACTCTCATCTGTGATGGAAAATGTCCAGAAACTGCATGGAGGCCATGCAAGCTACATAAACTCTCCAAGGCTTCTTCTTTCCCCTGGCTGGGCTAGAAGAGCCTGTTTGCCTTTCCTCATACTGCACACAGCTGGCAAGCCCTTCTAGGAGAGAAAGGGCTCCCTGGCACTCCGGCTACCTACTTTAGAAGGCCCTCTCTGCTTTGTGGTTCACTCCTTCACATCTGATCAAGCAGCATATTATCCAAGAACCTTTCCCTGTCCATCTTATATAAAACTAGAGGCCTGGTGCATGAAATTCATGCACTCGGAGGGGGTCCCTCAGTCCAGGAGCCTTCGGGAGATGTCCGACTGCCGGCTTAAGCCTGCTCCCTGTGGTGAGCGGGCCTAAGCCAGCAGTCGGACAGCCTTAGAGCTGTCGCGGAGGTGGAAGAGGCTCCTGCCACCGCCGCTGTGCTCACCAGCCGTGAGCCCAGCTCAGGGCTTCTGGCTGAGTGGTGCTCCCCCTGTGGGAGCACACTGACCACCAGGGGGCAGCTCCTGTGTTGAACATCTGCCCCCTGGTGGTCAGTGCGCGTCATAGCAATCAGTCGTTCCACTGTTCGGTCAATTTGCATATTAGCTTTTTATTATATAGGATAGCAATACTCTCCCCAACCTTGTTACTCTCTGTCCCTCTTACCCTACTTTTTTATAGTACTTACTATTACATGTCCTTTATTTATTTGCTTATTTGTTTCTCAGTTTCACAAGAATGTTAAGCTCCGTAACATCAGGAGCATTGTTTTATTGAGTGCTGTATTCCTAGTTCCTTGAATACGGCCTACCACATAGCAGTTACTGAATAAATATTTCTTGAATGAATTCAGTGGAATACCTTAAAACGTTTCAGGAAGTACAGTCTAGGAAGCAAAGAGTTATATCCTGCTCGGAATAGGGTACTGTTATATGGTAGATCCTCAGACTGTGAGATCAGCCTAAAACACCGTAAATGCTTTTCTTTATATATATAATTATTGATTTCAGAGAGGAAGGAAGAGGGAGATAGAGAGAGAGAGAGAGGAAGAGAGAGAGAGAGAGAGAAACATCAATGATGAGAATGAGAGAGAATAATGCATTGGCTGCCTTCTGCACGCCCCCTACTGGGGACCGAGCCCACAACCCAGGCATGTGTCCTTGACCAGAATTGAACCTTGAACCCTTCAGTCCACAGGCCAAGGCTCTATCCACTGAGCCAAACCAGCTAGGGCAATGCTTTACTTTCTATTCCATGGTAGCTGCATATGATTCCCAAGAGGGAGACTGGCACTTGCAGATGGTGCCTGAGCCTTCAGATGTACTAGGCACCTGGCTTACACATAGTGATAGAATTAACAGTTTAATATTCATGTTGCAGTGTTTCTAGCCTTCAAATTTGTTGAGGACTCTTTGATGTGGGAGCTCTTTCTGGACAGAATGCAGACTGGAGCACATACTTATACTGTTCATATTCTTTTTTGACATGTAAATGCAGCCCCTCTTGCCCAGCTTTTTGTCATTTGAGACCCTGCCTGGTTGAAGGGACTGTTGTTGCTCATCAGGCCTGTTGGACATGATGATGAGTGATGGACTTGACTGATTTGCTCCTATCTGCTTTTCTTTGCTAGGTTTTCCAGTCCCCCCAATACAGAGAAACTGTTGCAATAAACACATTAGGTTTTCTGGATCTGTTCCAGAACCTTATTGTTGATGACCTTTAGCATTTGGCATGAAGTGTGCTTCACAATGGTGTTGATAATCTCTAAGATAACTGTCAAGTTTTAAAAATGGCAATGTGTATCACCATTTGTATTTATAAGGTATAGGAAGAGCCCATACTTAATTGTATATGACAGTGTATGCATACATATCTCTGAAGGACATACCAGAAACTGGCATGGGGCTGGGGAACAGAGGTTCTAGAAACCAGAAGTGAAATTTTGTTTCTAAAATTCAGCTGCTTGTACTGTTGGTTTGTTTTAACATGTGCCATGTGTGTAAATACATGTATAAGCAGCTTCGGTTTGGCTGGTACTTGAAGCCAATGTGACTCCATATCTTCATTACCCCCTAGAAGAGAAGCTATCGTTAAACTTCTTTTCTGCTTTGTCAGCAGCAAGAGTGACTTAAGCCTAAATAACAGAATTTGGTGACAGCTTTTAGCTCTTGTGGTCAATAAAAAAGATAGTTTAGGCTGTGTGTATAGGCTTCCCTAGTACAGGCTGGTACAGAAATTTTCTCTTTCTTATCAGTATGAAGCACTGAAACTGTATTTTAACAAAGTTTATACAGTAGTCGCCCATTATCCACAGGGGATTCATTCCAAGATCCACAGTGGATGCCTGAAAGTGAGGATTGTACTAGACCCTATATATACTATTTTTTTCTCTGTCTACATACCTATGATAAAGTTTAACATCCTCTTGTACTTTGGTGCCATTATTACATAAAATAGGGGTTACTTGTACAGAAGCACTGTGATACCGGGACAGTCAGTCTGATAACTGAGACAGCTACTAAGTGAATAATAGGTAGGTTGGGTATCTGGCATGGATACAGTGGACAAAGGGATGATTCACACCCCAGGCAGGACATAGCAGGACAGCGTGAGATTTCATCATGCTACTCAGAATGGTCACAATTTAAAACTTAATTATCAATTGTTTGCTTCTGGAATGTTTTATTTAATAATTTTGGACCATGGTTGACCAAGAGTATCTGAAACTGCAGGAAGTAAAACCACGGATAAGGGAAGACACTGTAATTGTTTGCATGTCGTTCTGTGTGTGTGCTCCAACAGTAGAGCAAGCAGTGTTCCTAGTTACCAGCTGGCTGTCTCTATCCCTGTTCTTAGTCTAATAACTTGGAAAGATTTAATAAATAATCAGAAATATATTTAACAGCAGCTTTTTTATTTCTTTTTCAAATCCTATGAGGATATACTACATAGGGTTGGTGATCAGGAATGGACCAGATGAGATACCATAAACTCTAATGCCATTTTGCCAGAATGACCTGCAGAAAAATACATCTCCCTGATCTGAATAAAAGTCATAGTCCTCATGCTCTGTTCTGTTCATAAGAAATGTCCATATAAGTTATTCTGTCTGGGCTTGAGTTTACTCAATGTAAAATGGGGGTGACAATAGTACCTTTGTAAGATTTCAGTAAGGATTAAATGAGATAACATAAGTGAAAATGCCGACATTATAAAAATAAAAGTCTCTTCAACATGTCTGTTCTTCATAATAAGTGGAGGGGGCTGTTAAGAAAACTCCAAAGAAACAACCAGTTATAATCCAGTTTACACCAAATTCCCATATATCTTCCCAGATCATCCTACAATTTCTATTGCTGTTTTCTGTAATTCATAAGGATTTTCTCATTATCTCTACTATCTTCAGTTTTTACCCTCTCAATTGTTGCTATTATCTGTGGCTTTGGATGTGAAAAAACCAACCAAACAAAAAGTGCTTGTTGGATTTGCGTTTTAGACTATGTTCAGGCCCAGCAAGAAATTAGACAGGATTCGGGCATTTTCCTGGAGGCAAGACATTATTCCAAGGATTCTCCTATAATGGAAACCCTCAAGTGAGAATCTGTGTACTCTTGAAGGAGAGTAGCAAAACACCACTTTGAAAATAAAATCATGCTGTCCTGGGCATTCCAGTGCTTCCCGGGCTGGCCTTCTTGTGACACCATTCCTTTCTGCGATCCCACCCCACTCAGCCCTGGCACATAGTCAGTCCCATGAACATGCCACCTGCTCGCTCCCCCACCCCCCCATCCTTTGGCTGCTCAGTTTACTTTTTCCACATCCTCACCCTCTTCCAGTTCCAAACTAAATAACCTTCACAGATGGCTTGTTCCATCAGAGCTGTTTCAGAGCACAGGACAGTAATGTGGGGTCCAGGAGGAACTGCCAAAGCCCGAGACTGCCCTTCCTACACAGACCCAAGACAACTTTGTCATCAGCTCCCTAGAAGTCCATGGACAGTGAGCAGAAAGGCTGGCAGATTGGGTGGTGGAATGTCTCTTTAACACTATAATCCTCTAGCAGCTAGCAACTAGTTCTCACTTAGATTTACAAGTCAAAACCTAGAGCTGGATACATTGCATACTCAATTTTCCACATAAGACAGAGCACTTTGTAGTTGGCATTTCTCCCCCAGTTTTTTACAGCATGGAAACCCAACAGGAAATGGCAGTCCCATTTGTGTTTTGGATCATGGTTTGAGTCCTTACTGAACTTCTTTGTGAACTTCTGGAGAGGTCTAGATCCCTGCCCTGCCTGACCTGAAGGGCAGTATTCCCAGCTGTCAGCACATCCTTGGGAAGAGGGTGAACTTCAGTCGCCTATTAGAAATCCTGCAGATGAGAGAAGACCCAGCATTTCACTCTTTCTTTCCTGTCAGCAGGACATGTAAGTTTCCTGCCTGCCTTGTCATCAGCTTTGAAATATTTTTCTCCTACATCCCCCCAAGTATGCAGTGGTGTGTAAGCTTCTGCCCCCATTCATGATCCCAGCACCCTCCGTCCCTCTGTTGTAATCAGATGGATCTGGTTAATTTTGCCCTCATGACAAGACAGCCTTTTCCTTGTCCTCACAGTTATTCCTGTGGAACTTAAGACCTCTCTGGTCATGGTCTCCTCTCTTTCCCTTCCTGCTGTCTCATCTCTAAGTGTAGCCTCTGGTTCCTCTGAGGTCACTGAGAAAAGGCAGTATGTGCCATTTACTATTATAGGAGTCTCTCTTCCCTCAGTAAGCAGAGTTGAAAGACCCCCCCACCCTTCCTCCATCAAAAGCCATGTTGTTGGCTTAATCTGCTTGAATTTGCACATAACTTGGCAGGGAACAATGGCATGTGTGGAGTGGTCTGGCCAGACAAAGGGAAGGTAACTCTCAGAGCGGACAGTTGAAGCTTCCCCTGGAAACACCAGAAAAGAGAAGGGAAAAAAAAATTCTGTGGCAGGAAAAAAAACTATTCTTTCTCTTCTCCACCTTCATATCTTCCTCCAAGATCAAGAGTTACCAGATGAACAGCACTGTTGTTTGCACAGTAAAAGTTTCTGGGATTGATGGGTTTATGTAACCTTTGTGTGCCAGCTGGAAGAAGGAAGCTTTGATTTCCTTTGTCTTGCCCCCATGTTCTATGATGGACCTTCCTCTCTACAATACATCCAGAGGTCAACACTGTGTAGTGCAAATAACTTTCTGGGGACACTCATGCATAGGTCTTAACTTGGCACCCAACAGTGACTAGTTTCCCATATTCATTCAGCGCATCAGCTGATTAACTGAAGTCTTACCCATACTGTGTCCAGGGAAATTAAATCTGAATGATAGAACTCCTTTTAGGGCACATGCATTGAGAAATTTTTTTATTTTTTTTTTTACGTTTCAGGTTGGTGTATTTGTTTAACCAGAACAGGCCATTTGTTTGCCCATGTGGTCTGTAATCTCATTTTATTTTTTAATCTTTATTGTTGAACGTATTACATATGGCCTTTTTTCCCCCCTGGAATTTTTAATGTTAGTACCTCTGTTCTTGCCTATAACTTAGCCAAGTACCTATTTGATTTATGTTAATTTAGATGCAAATTCGTCATAAGTGTTTATTTTGTCTTGGGGGCAGGCCTTTTGGCTCCTGGGCAAGGGGGATATCCTTTAGTGAAAAGGACTTGAAGTAGGTCCCTATCTCCAAAAGTATCAATACCTTCGTAAGAGGCTACAAAGTATAACGGACTAAGCACAGACCTTTGGAGTAAGACAAATCTAGGTTCAAATCCCAGCTTCACCACTTACTGGATATTTCTTTCCTCAGAGCTTCAATTTCCTCTTCCTCTTTCTATCTCACAGGATTACTGTGATAATCAAATGAAATAACATAATGCCTAGCAACCATCAGTCACCACTTCATCTCCACCACAGCATTCCCAGTAAAATGGGATATGTCAGCCATCGAGAAGCTATGACCAGTGAAAACTGCAGAGGAAGTAAAATGCTATTTTTTTCTACTTGCCATTACCCTGAACCTCTGTCCTGGGCTTCTTGCATGGTCATGAGTTTCTGTTTTTAGAATGTGCCCAACCTGAGTTTGGTCACTGTTCTTTTTCCCTCGTGAAGACTCCTTTCATGATCAATACCCAAGGGCTTTAGGATGTCTAGATGGTGATTCTCCTAGAAGGCAAGCCTGATCCCATGCCACATAGGTGTTGCTGGCAGACTGGTCTCCAGAGACCACTCTTGACCTCTTCGCACCTTGGCTTTTCTTAAGAAGCCTTTCTTGGCTTCAGATCTGGTGAGAAACCAGCCAGAGAGCTTGTCCTCAGCCTCCGGTGGGACGCACAGGTTTGGCTTGTACCCTGCAAGTGGCCTGGAGGGAGCTCCAGGGTGTTGGAGATGGCCATGGGAAAGAAACGGCTCAGAAAAAGAGCACGGTATGTGAGCCAGCAGCTCCCCACTGCCTGCTGGAGCGGGCTCAGCGAGTCCTCTGACAAGAGGCTTCAGAACACTAAACAGGTGATTAAAAAATCAGTCCGAGTCTTTCCAAACCTCACAGAAAGCCAAAAACTTAGTTTGGACACCAACAGAAATTTTCCACTCTGGAGCTTTATAAACTGATCTGCTGTTTCTTCCTCTGCTCTGTGGCCAGAGGGGAGCTCTGTGCTAATGATTCCATAAAACCCTCCAAGTCTTCCTTAGTGGCTTATCATATGAGAAGAACCTATACCACCTTTTTCCGTCAAGAATTGTCTCCTATGGAAACAGATTCTAAGTCATCAACCCTTCCAAAAAGGCGAAGCCCAGTTCTTGGCACTATCCCCTAGGACAGAACAGCTCCCCCATCAAGGTCAATGGCAGAGCTGAACTGTCTTTCCTCTCCTCCTTTCCAAGATGCCTTCCCAGAATCATAGAAACCTTTAGGGATGGAAAGGGATCTTCAGGATCGTCTGTATTTTGCAAACAAGGTTCAGTAACTTGACCAGGTGAGGAGAGCATGAAGGAACTTTTCCTCTAGACCAGTGATGGCGAACCTTTTGAGCTTGGTGTGTCAGCATTTTGAAAAACCCTAACTTAACTCTGGTACCATGTCACATATAGAAATTTTTTGATATTTGCAACCATAGTAAAACAAAGACATATTTTTGATATTTATCTTATTACTTAAATGCCATTTAACAAAGAAAAATCAACCAAAAAAATGAGTTCGCATGTCACCTCTTACACGTGTGTCATAGGTTCGCCATCACTGCTCTAGACCCTGCTCTCCCTGGACCTGGGCCTGTCAGCTGCCCAAGAAAAGCATACCCAGCCCAGGAGTTCAGTCTTCAGAAATCAGCAACAAGATTGCCCCTCTTTGGTTTTTTGTTTGTTTGTTTTGTTTTTAAAATTTTTATTGATTTTTTTTAGAGAGGGAAACATCGATTTGTTGTTCACTTATACATTCATTGGTTGATTCTTCTATATGCCCTCACCGGGAATCAAACCCTCAACCTTGACATATCGGGATGATACTCTAACCACCTGAGCTACCCAGCCAGGACGAGGCTGCCCCCCTTTGAGTGTCTGTACTAGATCAGATTTTCCCCCTTGTGGGATGTGAGCATCTCTGTCCCTAGCACAGAGCTGGTAAATGGTCCAGATCCATGGGGAACTGTGGCAGTTGGACACTGATTAAGAGAAGAGGCATGTTGTAGCTCCTCCACTTACTGCATAACCTTGAGCAAGTCTGTGCCTTGATTTCTTCATCTTTCAAATTGAGATAACAGCCCTTCCTACTTCATAGAGTTGTCGAGATTAGGTGAGTTGGTGTATGTAAAGCATTTGGCATGGTGCCTTGCATGTAGCAGCCATGCTGTTATTGGGAACTTTTAAGGATGAATGAAGCACATAGCAGGTTTGTTGTTATGCCTTAGAAGGCCCAATGGTGCTCTCCCAGGAAGCGGCTCTCGTGAAGTGGCAAGAACACTGGACTAGAAAGTCATTGCATCTGGCTTCAGATCTCATTGAAATTACTCAAGTTTCAGTTTTCTTACCTCTATTATCATTATCTAATTGTAATCGTAATTTCTTCATAGGGTGCTAAGGATTTTATAGATCCTAAAAGTGCCATGGAAAATATAAGGTCATATTTTTTGTACCTTAGCTAAAGTGGAGTTGCATTTTGAAGAATTGACCAAAATGTGGCCACCTATCTTTTCAGCCTTTACAGCAGTGATTGTGAAACTTCAGTGTTCATAAGTACCTGGGAGACTTATTTAAAGTGTACAGTACAAGGCCCTATCCCCAGAAATACTAATTTATTTAGTCCAAAGTAGAGTCCAGGAATATATAATTTTAACAAGCTCACTATGTGATTCTGACTCAGGTGGTTTGAAAAATAATGCTTTTTAGTATTCAGAGGTAAAGAAAGGAAACTAATACTTATTTAGCTTCTTCTATGTGCCAACATTTGCCTTACTTATACTTCATCTCACACTATGAATAGACTTTATTTTTTTTATTATTATTGAATGTAGTTATATTTCTTCAATAATTACAAGCAATAAAATACAATAACCAAAAATATATTTTCTCTAGATATGCACATAATTCTTTTACTAATATGAAAAAGAATGTTATTTCTAAATGTTGAGCCTAGCACAAGCAGAAATCAGCACATGACACAAACACAATTTAGTTAGGTTTAGTTATCAAAGCTTGTCTTATCTCCAACTATGAGGTACTATTAGCCACATTTGATACTCAGGACTCTAGATGTAGGACTCGAAAATGCAATTTATAGTGACCTTATACCTCAGCCCTAACCTCAGAGAATTTCTGTATTTTTTACATTTTTACTTTGTTGTGGGGATTCTCAAGATATGGGTGTAATATTTCCAAGAGCATAACACCAGTGCTTTGAAGAGCGTAAGTCTCACCTCTTGCTGAGATGTGTTATACCTTACCCTGGGGCAACAGCCTCTACTTACAGCAACGTGTGATGTGCCCAGAGCTTGGCTTCTTGTGGTATCTTTTTTTTTTTTTTTTTTTATTGATTTTTTACAGAGAGGAAGGGAGAGAGATAAAGAGTTAGAAACATCGATGAGAGAGAAACATCGATCAGCTGCCTCCTGCACATCTCCTACTGGGGATATGCCCGCAACCCAGGTACATGCCCTTGACCGGAATCGAACCTGGGACCTTTCAGTCCGCAGGCCGACGCTCTATCCACTGAGCCAAACCGGTTTCGGCTTCTTGTGGTATCTTATTTCAAACTAGAAACTCTTGTAAGCAGTTTGTCAAGAGAGCACCTATCCCAAGTTATTGAGCCCAAACTTCACAGGGAACTCCACCTAAAGCAGAGAGTAGCATCTCTTAATCTGTCCAGGGTGTCTGTGTGCAACACAACACAAGGAGCATGATAGTAGACAATGTGGTTAGCACCTCTCCCTGATCATGACGTCCCCTGGAATTGTCCTAAGGTCCTGAGGCTGCCATTTGCCTCCCGTGGTGAGTCATCCACGTTGTCCAAATACCCATAGTGTATGCTGCAGATAGATTTTCTGTGTGCATGTACATACAAATTACATTGTCTGCCCTTAGGAAACTTACTTAGGACAGAAAATAGGACAGATGAATAGGAAAAGATATTGATAAGCATAAACTAATCAACAGATCAAATTATGGATATCTTGAACTTGAGAGGGAATACATTCTCAGATGACAAATTTAAGAACCAAAGGGAACTTTACAGGCTACAATGAAAGAAGTACATAACAAGATGAAATCAAATAAGAAAGAATAAATGCATAACCATAACCTTATCCAGAAAGTCAGCTGCACATAGCAAGTAGCATGCAGCCCAATACTAAATAATAGCGTTTCTTATAATGTGGGAGACCTCAGTGAAGGAATGTTATAAAAGGGACTCGTTAGTGGGGTTCTTGCACTTAGTGGGGGAGATACTATTTAGTTACATATGTGAAAACAATTTGGGAATTTGTTCATTTAAAGCTCACAATGTCTTAGCGCAAGGTGGTGAACAGCAAAACCAAAGCCATTTTAGTCTATTCATAGAATCAAGGTATCGAGAATGGAACAAGGAGGAGATGTTCCGCTCTGTTCCCAGCCGCCAGCTCACATATGGGCACTCGCTACAGGAGACACAGTAGTCTCAGTGAAAGTCTTAGTGAAAAATAAGCAGGATGTTTAGGAGACAGTTGAAGTGAGGAACAGTTGCAGGAAGTGGGACTGTTTAGCCTAGAGAAGGTATCACACAGCAGACTTCAAATAATTTGAGACCAGTCATGTAGAAGCAGAATTAGAGTTTTTTTATGTGGCTGGAGGACAGAATTAGAAGCGCTGGGGGACAGATATGGGTTTAAAAGGGACAGGCATTTCTACCAATTTAGAAAAGCTAAAAAATGGAATGGGTTCCCTGGTAGGAAGTGAGCCCCCTTTTAGACTTAAGACAGTAGCAGAGCTTTCATACAGCATGGTCTGGATTGAAAGTTAACGGGGGGAATTTGTTAGGTAATAATAAAAATTACTTATTTGTTTCTTAAACATTAAGTAATGGTGGTTTTAAAAAGCTTCCTAGGGTTCTTGAATCTTTTTCCACCTGAAATAGTCAAGAAAGGGGTGGATCACTGGGAGATGATATTGAGGCTCTGAATGATCAGTTACTCTGTGGCATATTAGTAATACCGATGTTGAGGGCTGCTATAAGGTCAGAGAAGATGAAGGAAGTGTGGGACTAACCCCTAGGTGCCGAAGGGACAACTGTGCATTTGGAAGAGGTTAGTGTCAGGTTACTACAGAATCCCTCTGGACTGAAAATTCTGTGAAATCAAGATCTGCCTTGTTTCTCTTGTGTGCCCAGAATGTGTAACAGTCCCTGTCACACATTAGAGCCTTAAGAAAACTGTGTGGACAGTGACAGGCTTGAAAAGGTTTCTTGGGAGAAAAGCGGGGGGGGGGGGGGGGGGCTTTTTATCAAACTTAAAGGAAGATTAGGGAATGAGTTGGCTGCATAAAGGTGAAGTCACTGTAGATTAGGGAAATAATCTGTTAAGTCTCCGAGGTGCAAAGGGGAGCAAATGGCATGCAGGGGAACATCCAACAGGTTGCCTGGGGCCTGGAGTTGAGAATTCGGAAATAATAGCAAGAAGTGAGAGTGGTAATATACAAGTGGGAGGGGTGGGTGGGTGCTAGAGAGCTTGCCCAGATCACGGAAAGCATTGAGAAAAGTTGGAATTTAATCTTGTAGCAAGGCTAAGCCCAAGGGAATTCCCCATCTGACTTCCTCAGGACCCTTCTGTGTAAAAGGGATAAAGGAGGGGGTGCCAGGTCTCTACAAGGAGCTTCTCTTCCCCTCAGGCTTCCTCTTCCTTTTCCCTTGAGAGAAGAGGAATGAGACTTCTGCCCTCCTGAGTGCTTTAGGTAATGTTTGGGGGTGGGGGGAGGAGTCTTTGAGGTGACACCTCTGTCCCATTCCCCCCCCCCCCCCACTGGAGCCACAGGACTTTGCTTTGTTCTCTACTGAATCCTCAGGGCCTAGAATAGTGTCTAATGCACACAGTAAGGCACTTAGTAAATGTTTGTTGAATTGAATGTTGACTAAATGTGTTGAATGCTACCAATGTCTCAGGACTGCTCACACACACACATAAAATAAAACCAGAAATAAACCAGGTGAAGGAACCTAAACACCAGTCTAAGGGGTGGTCTCCTGATCCTGCCTGTCCGGAAGGCAAATAAGAATGTGGCTCAGAGCAACTAGAGCCCAGGATACAGTGCTCCTGGCCCAAAACTAACTGGCAGTATGGAAACAGACTGCATTGGATATTTGCAGACTGAGACAGATGCAAGGGCTTTCATCCCCAGGGGCTGAGCTCGTAGCCTCCCCTGCTGGTTCAGTGAGTGAGGGCCCAGCGCCTGTGTTCCAGGTTTCAGACCAGCTGAAGCCAGCCAGACCTGAAAGGCTTGTGTTGGCAGTGCCAGTATCCGCCCCTAATGCTGCCAATTTGGGTGGCTGCTTTCAGAGCACTCCGCAAGGGAAGCAGATTGGACTGCAGCCTGTCCAATCCACTGCTGCCTATAGTTTGCTCTCTGTGACGCGCTCAGTGTTAAGAATTCACCTTGCTCGTACAGCCAGAGCTCACGCTCTAGAAGAGAGTAGTTTCTCTCTGTGAGGGAACAGTTCAAGAAGAGCAAGCGGTACTCTGCCCAAGAGAACCCAGACTCCTATCTGGCTTTGTTCAGAAGGTCCAAGCTCAGAAAATACAGGTGGGTAGAAAATGCCTCACTGGGAATTTTTCTCATCATTTCTGTTGTATTGAGAGGCCTGGAACAAGGATGCAGCAGGGTCTTGTTTAAGGAGGGTACTATTAATAAAGACAAAGCAACACACACACCCCAGAATGAAGGGACCAGGTGGGCAAGGCAATTGTGACTGTCGCTACAGGGTTTTATTTCTGATGTGTGCATTGCTGGCGTGCTTGTCCTAAAGCCCAGACCCTTAAGGACCCTCTAGAGTCCTATAAAATACATACATGCCTCTCTGGTTAAGTCCAGGAATTTTTTGGGAGAATTAGGAAGAGCGACAACTAGAGAGAGCTAGGTCCTCCCTCCACCAAGTGGCCTGTCTAGCAGCCTGGATCCAGTACCTTAGCTCTGAATAAAGTATTTCAGCAGCTTCAACATGCAGGTAAGCATTCCAGGGCCTCTCCCCTCAGCCCCAGGCTGTGTGCCAGCCCCAGGCTTCCTTCCTTACTTCTGAGTCTGGTTTCCACACATCGCAGTGATGTTAGGCAGAGTGCCCCTCCCGCCTCTAGGCAGAGTGACGCAGCAAAGAAGAAAGAAAATAACAGCCACTTATTTACTGAGCACTTACTGGGCCAAAGGCACCTTGCTAAATATCGGCTATGCATTATCTCCTTTGAACATCACAAACAACTTGAGCAACAGAGGCTCAGAGACTTTAAGTAACTTGTCTAAGGAAACACAGCTAGTAAGTGGCAGTTAAGGTTTGATCTCAGGTTCAAGTTTCATAGCCTGACTGTGAAGCCTATCTCCCTGTATTGCTTAAACTTGCCTCTTCCAGAATGGACCCGTGTTTCCTACTGTACTTGCCTTCTCACTGCCAATGTGTATTCCACAACTGCTCTGTTCTCCCAGCTCTCTGCAGTGTGAACATAATCTCCCTCTCAGTAGCCAAGTACCCGTACCTTTTGGAATCTTCAATAAAACTATTGGCGTATTCTCCGCCCCCCCCCCCCAAGTCTGCCCCCAAGTCTTCCCATCCAACCATTTGCCAGTTCCCGTGCCCTTCTTTCTAGGAAGCAAGGCAGGATATGGGTGGCCTGAGCAGGCTGCATACCACTCTGAACAGGCTTCTATCTGTACATTGCCAGCTGATTTGTAACGGTCCACACTGCCTCTGCTAAGAAGGAAACACAGCTGTTGGGACCAGACACGTGGAATGGTGTGACAACTACAGGTTTGCCAGGGATGTTAGCATTTCATCTTGTGACCCACTGACCCTCAGCTAGCCCAGACCAACTATAGAATTAGGGAGGGCTGGGTCTGGACATGGGGATCAAAAGGCACTGAGGGAGAGACCTATGCTTAACTGTCTTGCGTAGAAATGAGGTCCTGCTATAGCAGGGATAGGGAAAGCATAAATGCTGATTGAGCTGATCCCCCTGGACAGTATGCCCAGGGGTTGTCAGGATATGCATCTGGCACAAGGACCATGTCTGCTCTCCCTCTGATCCCTTTGTCATTCAGCCCCTGCATTGGTTCTTCCTTTCTCTGCCCCTCTCACCCTCTCTCAATTCAATTCTACTTTAGGTAGGCTGCCAATGTCTGTCTCTCTGTTGTAAACTGTTGCTTCTGTCTTCAGAGTGATTGTTCATCCTTGTGCCCAGCTTTCCCCCTGCCCCTGGAGTCTGCTCCCCACCTGGAAGCCCCTCCCCCTAGGAATGTGAATAAAGCATTTCCTGTCTTCCCAGCTCCAGAGGATTCCCTGGATCTGAACTTTAATTGGCAGGCCTCTTCTTAGGCTGACCCACCCTTGGCCACTACAGAATTGTCCTACCTACTCTTCAGTCTCCTGTGAGAGAGTGAGTTGTGCATAACTAGAGGTTCCCAGTTTGTGAAAACACTTTAATCTGAGTTCAGTTTCTTGTAGCCAATCCTGTAGGCTTGACTCATTGAAGATGATAATTAACCCATTGCTAATTGACCTCAAAAACCAGCCAAACAGCTTGTATTTTTACCAGCCTTGGTTGTGGATTTGTAGGCTATTTTAAGGTTTCTTAATAATCTCAGCAAGACTTCACTTTCCTGTCTGCATCTTATTTGCTCTAAGGATATTCTGTAAAATTAACAAGCTATAAAGTTTGAATGAAGGTTTCAACAAATGTGAGAATAATTGACTGCATTTAGCGAAACAAGAAAAACAATCTGTAAACTTGAGTTTGTAGGGGAAAACCCGTGTGATTTTTCTCTTTAACCAGAGGAGCAATAACAAGCAGGACTTTCTAAGACCAAAAAATATAGAACTGGCTGATAATGCACGTTTAAATTCTGATTCCCTCCAAATCAAAAGCTCAGAAAAAGAAATTTTGAAAAATCTAACCAATTACTACGATGCTCATGCCTTCCAGGAGGTCTGTATGGAGAAAACGGGGACCCATAAAGATAAAAGAGTTCCTCATTCCCTGGAGTCTGCATCCAGAGGAACCTGGTTCCACTCTCTGACCCCGCCTCCTGTTCCCTTGCTAGACTGGGATGGTGGTGGGAGGTGTCCTCCCTTCCCCATGGCTGCTCTGAGGTGTGTGTATTAAATCTTACAACTCAGACTACAGCAGACTCTGGTGCCTGGTCCTCAGTTCCTTTTCTCTCTCGCCCTCCCCTGCTTCCATAAGACAGCTTAGATCTCTTTTTCTTCTTCTTTTTTCTTTTTTTTTCACATCTCTCTTTCTGTTTCTACCTGGGCATCTCTGCCCAAGCTGGGCATGCCCTCTGCTGAGTGGCTGTGGAGAGTCACCAGTTTTCAGAGAACTCCATTCTTGGCTTATCTGTCATTGCCTAAGGTTCCCAAGATCAGTAACTCAATCTGCCTTCCCTCTTCTCTCTTGACCTAGAAGTTTCTTCCTTCTTTCCTCAAGACCTAACCTTCCTCTTAACTCCAGCCTCCACCTACTCCCGTGCATGCTCACATTCTGTCTTTCTAAGGAACTGAGCCTGGGACTGGCCAGGCTCCTGTACCGACTTGCCGCATCTCACTTTCAGTTTTCCTTTCTGCTTGGTTCTTTGCGTGTGGACCTGATCGGGTGATAACTGGAGCCCTGAAGCTAGAGGTTTCAGTTCCCACTGACGGGGCACGCTGCCTCAGATGGTCCTCAGAAGGAAAAGGGGCTTTCTCTGGGTGCCTTGCTTTTAGCTCTTCCCTGACCTAAAGCCCCAGTTTGTTTCCAAAGATGACTGGAGTGATTTATGTAAGACATTTTGTCCATTAATTCTGGAGTTCCTAATAATCTCTGCAGTGAGTCTCCCTCTGGAAGGCCATGACTGCCATTGAGAAGGTGCAGGGTCCCAGGTTTCCTGGGGCACTCCCTAGCCAGCAGCCCTTTTCCCCACCTCTAGCCCCAGTCCAGCACAACCTGTTAACAGACCTGGAAGGAACACCATGCTGCCCAGCTCTCTCCCCTCTAGAGAATCCAGTGTTTGCCCAGAGCTACAATGTACATACCACTTACATTCTCTGTTTTTCATTGATACAAGATGGAAAAATATACTCATGAAAAGAGCTGTTGTGGGGATTATGTCATACACTTCATCTGGACTCCTTCCTCTCCAAGCAGGGAGCCTAGCTTTAACCCCTCTCCTACCAGGAAGTCCTCCTGGGCCAGCGAAACATTATCTCGGAGTTGGCTCGTTGGGGGTGGTTTGAAGGGCTTCTTCCATCATGATGTCTCTTATTTACTGTATTTAAACGTTTGTCCCCCAGGTTCAAGCGCTGGAGGCTTTGTCTAGGACAGGGGTCCTCAAACTACGGCCCGCGGGCCACATGCAAATACAGATACTGTATCCGTTCCCGTTTTGTTTTTTTACTTCAAAATAAGATATGTGCAGTGTGCATAGGGATTTGTTTATAGTTTTTTTTAAACTATAGTCTGGCCCTTCAACGGTCTGAGGGACAGTGAACTGGCCCCCTGTTTAAAAAGTTTGAGGACCCCTGGTCTAGGAGAATATTATCATCAATCTGTGAAACTCTAGGGTCCTCACCCCTCTAGGCTCATTTCTCATATCACAAAGCAGAATGCTTTAGGTGGCATGCTAGCAAGCTAGAGACAGGAGGCTTCTCTGTGCCTCTGGGCAAGCCCTAGACTTTGTGCCTCTAGGTTCCCCATTTACCGAATAGCTAGAACCCCATGTCTTTCGCCCACAGTGCACTTTGGAAAGATAAGGAGACTGTGTACAATCTTGGCTGGTCCCCTGCTAGTTGGATTGCAAAGGAACAGGGACCCTTTTCTAAAAGGTTGGGTGACTTTTCTTTCTCCAGACAGGTAGAATCCTTTTCAGGCCTCTTAGCACCAGCTCAAAGACCCCACTGGATCAAAGCCCTTTTCAGAATCAGCCAAGAGTACCCTTGCCCTTAGGGGAGGGACTAGTGGCCCTAGTAAACAAAATCTCAGGGGAAAGCAGGTGCCTTCTAAAGGAGTGAAAATGAAAAAGGGACTATTGGGAGGGGGGCGTTCCATTGTGCTGTTGAGTCTCTGTGAATGACAGTTCCCAGTGATCCTCTAAGGATGTGTGCAGGCAGGCTCAGGATGTCTGCATCCCTAGGTCCTGCTGTGCCCTGGAAATCCCCATCTCCAGAAATCCACATCCACACATGTGGTCTTTCTCCCTCCTGGCCAGGAATCGCACACTTCCTGAGCCACTCAGAATGCCACCCAGCCTGTGTTCTAACAGCGGGAATTTTCCTGCCCTCCCATCAGCACACACGCACGGGCACACTGTCCTCTTCTGGGTGGATTGCAGCTGCACATTACAGGAGTGCCAGCATAACCTCTCACCATCCAGGTGATGCCAAGGACCCTGGCAAGCTTCTTCTCTGTCCTCCTCCCCCCTAAACCCCCACCTCCTCGCCATTCAGCAGTAGCAGCCTCATACCGAAAAGGAAAGTCCTGGACCCATTACATAATTCTCCATAGTGCAAGCAGTAGCTGGGGCATAAGGTCAGAGGTCATAGTGGGGTCAGGTGGCTGACACACACTGTAACGACAAGGTGGTTAAAATTAGACCACAGAGAGGAAACTGGCAGTCTTGTGGAAATGCAGAAGTTTCCTCTGCAAGTGTGAGGCTGGGGATTCAGGGAGGCCACTGTGCGTGCTGCCTGCCAGGCTATTACTCATTTCAGCTCTGTTCTTTAATGCCTTTTAGCCCCTGCTTCTGTATTTCTAGCCTTCCTCATCACATGTTTGAATACACGCGATGGAATCCATGGTTACCTGCCCTGGTCCAAGGAGAGCTTCCTTCCTCCTTCAAGGAGGTGTAAGCCCAGGACCAGGCACCCCAAGCTCAAGACAGCTATTCTTTCCAAAGCCTTATCTGGGTAGCTGAGCACCTTTTAGGTTAGCCTCTCAGGTGGAGGTAGTTGAAGTGCATAGCCTGAGATTCAGGCCTGTAGTGATTCCAGGACCATTGGTGAGGGTGAGCAGGAGCCACTCCTCGGCAGGGAGAGTAGCAGGCTTTGCTGGAAAAGGGAGTAGAGGATGGAGTCACATAGCACCTGCGATACAGTGATGCTCGTTTCCACAGTATCACAGGAATAGGGATCATGCCTGCCTCGTGGCTCCTGGTGGTACTCAGCCGACTTTCTCTGTGCTTGTCAGTCCTTACTGTGAGCTTCCTGTGTGCCCCACTCCCTGGCAAGGGGAGCTTAGGAGATGTAGTCTTTGCCACCAGTGGGTTATTGTCCAAGTGAAGGAGTAACAAATTCACCTGTGAAACAGCAACAATCAAAGACAGACTCCAAGTTCATACTTTACTGTGTGATTCAGACATAGAATTCCCTATTGTATTGTGGAGTGGGAAAGCTTTGAGGGGGCAGGGGACACTCAGTATGGCCTAGAGTCAGCGACGATGAGAACGGGCTGCCACCCTGTGGCATATCTGACCACTGAAGTGTGTTTCCCTGTGTGGATTGGCCTTCACCAGCTTCCGAGCTTCAGATCAAATAGGGCCCCTCCTCTGCCTTGGTGGGTGCCCTTTCATATGGAGGAGAGGACCGCAGAGGCCAGAGATGGAGAAAAGGGCATGAGGGGGTGCAAGCAAAGCAGATGGGTTTGCAGGTGAGGCCACCATGTGTGTGTGGTCTCACAGGAAAAGGACCCCAGACAAGGTGACTATGGAGACTTCATCTGAGACACTTACAAATTTGACGATTGCTCAAGATATTGAATTTCATTTCAGCTAAATCAGCCCCAGCTTCTCTGACAGCACTGGCTTATGTGCTGATGTGGCCACATGGGAGCAGGATGGCGTGAACCCTGGAGGAGCAGAGCTTTGGTGAAACACCCCCACCTGCTTTGCCTGTCTCCCTTCTCCTGACAACAATTTCCTGCCTGAGCCCAGTCTCTGAGTATGAGAAGCTTTTGGGTGGGGCAGAACCCGCCAGGGGAAGCCCAAAATGATCTGGCTGAAATGAAACAGCCAAGAAAGCCCTCATCATTCATTTTGCACTCAGCTGAAAGTTCTCCTTTTGGGAGTCTGGCGAGAGGGGAGCTTGGAAAAGAATGGAGAGTGGCTGTGAGGGGTACCAGAAAGCTGTGTTCTGTGAAAGCCACCAGTGGTTGGCACTCCACCCTTCCTTCTATCAATTAGATATCAAACCTAAAAGAATTTAATTTATTCTTTGTTATTATCAGGACTTCGGGGGGCAGGAGGGAGGCACAACCCCAGAGGATACCTGTCATTGATTCTGGGGTTGTCTGCTACCCTCGAGATGACCCAAGGAAAGACAGTAGTGACTTTCTTCCCTTAGAAGATCTTGGTCCTCACCCCTTGGCCTTGCTCACCGTGTCACACATGCATGCACACCGCACACTCATCCTGTCTCCCTTGCCCAGCAACGTTGACACATTTCTCATGTGCTCCGCCGCCAACAGTGTCTCTCATCTTCATCTTCCCTTTCAGAAAATGCTGTTTTTCTTCTCTCCCTTTTGCCCTGTAGGTTATTGCAGCCGACTGCAAAAGGGTCACAGTGCTGAAGTATTTTCTGGAAGCCCTTTGTGGACAAGAAGAGCCTCTGCTGGCATTCAAGGGTGGAAAATATGTGTCAGTGGCACCCGTCCCAGACACCATGGGAAAGGAAATGGGAAGCCAAGAGGGAAAACAACTGGAAGATGAGGTACTATGCGGGAAGAGCCCGCTGTGGCAAAGGGAAGGCTCCCCTTCCTCCCCCTCCAGCCCTGCTCTGCCCATGGCTTCGGCTTCTACCCCTGGTTATTTATAACCACTCAGAGCAGTGTCGATGTTAACGTGACCAGCCAGCTTCTCAAGAGTGCACTCTGCTGGTGCCCCTTCCTGCCAGTCCCACCCCAGTGCCTCCATCTCTGCTACAAGTTCCAGATGCTTCTTTTTAATGTTGCATTGGAGAAGGGAGGGAAAGAAAGAGTTTAATAATGTGCAGCTCCGGAGGCTTAGGAAAGGGAGTGGAGGGGGGTGTTAGGGTTCAGGCTGAGGATCAAGTTTATAGATGTGTGGAGCTCAGCGCAGCACAGGCCTGAACTCCAGCCTCTAGCACACGTACAGGAAGAGCTGACATTGCTGGCCCCGTGTGGAAAATCACCCCTCCCCCGCCTACCCTCCCTCCCTCGTTCCCTCCCTCCCTCCCTCCTGCACATCCTGATGTGATTAAGGAATTCTCTTGTTTGTTTGCCCTTGGTTGTTCCTGTAGCCCTTGCTTCACTCCAAACCGTGTGCGCTCACCCTAGTGTGCGCACGCGTGAGCCTGTGTACCTACCCCTGCTAAACCTCACTGGCAGTTGCCCTGCCATGCACGTATGTGTCTTTCTGGGGGTGGTTGCTGTCGTGGGTCTGTCGGTGCTGGGCTTGTGTGTCAGTTTAAGTTGAACACTGCTTCCAGCTTCCCTGCCGTCTGTGGGTTCTGAGTAAATGTGAGTGTGTAGCGGTGTTGGCGCATGTGTGTGTTTAATATCACTGCCAGCTGCCCTGCTGTGTGTCTGGGTGTGGGTAACTGTCTGGGTGTGTGTGCACACAGCTCACTTTTGCCTGATGGTTGATTCTTACCTTCTTTTACCCCACAGTGTTAAAGACAGAGGGGACTTAGGTGGGAAGGAACGTGGGACTTAAGGAAGGGACGGAAGCAATTCCAGCCAGAGGCCAGGTCACCCGTAGGCCAACACAGTCATTTGGCCCACAAGAGTCTCAAGCGCCTGGTGGAGCAGGGTGGGGTGCAGGGATGAAATCAGCAACAGGCCAGGGAAGCCAGATGTCAGCTGGAAGCTGTCGTTTGTGATCTGAAACAGTGATAGAGTGGCCACCTTTGGTTCAGTCTTCAGAGCGCCGTCTTGGACTGGCTTCATTAGAATAGCTGGAGAACCCCACCCCACCCCTGATGATACAGGCTCAGCTTCCAGGACAGAGGTGGTTCCAGGGATAAAGCTGAGCCCACGATTCCAGACTCCCCAGATGAAACCTGGGCAGGAAATAATGGGAAAGAATGAGCTGTCAGCATGGGAGGAGACAGTGGGGTTGCTAAAGCCATCGGGGTGTCCAGGCTTCAGGCGGGACAGAGCAGTGCCACCCAAGCCCTGGGCACTGTGCAGGGAAGCATGGGTGGGGCAGTGCTAAGTCAGTTATCTCACCCACACGGGGAGGCTGAGGCAGCCGTGGAAGGTCAGCAAGGCTAGCTCTCCAGGATTGCTGTAAGAGATGCCCTCCAGCCTGTGGAGCCTGCAATGCCAAATCAAGTTAGGCAAGTGAGGCCCAGAGAGAGGGGCTGAGCCACAGTTCTTTCACTCCTACAGGGAACAGACCAGTTCTCTGGTCCCAGACCTTGGTGGTGCCCCCATTCTCTCTCCTTCAAGTCTTATTAACCAGACAAAGGTTGTGACCCATGCCACACTGCCCACTTCTTCCTTTTCCCACGAGCCTTCTGAGTTCCTTGTATGTTAGTGGCCCCTGGGAAACCCTACTTACCCAGGTCTGTGTAATTTCATAACCCTGAACTTCCTCGTTTGCTGTGAGAGCTGAGAAAACCTCAGACAAGCCTTGCTGACCCTCCTTTGACCTCAGTCAAGCTCACTCAGAGCCCCATGATAACCCAGTGTATCCTGATCAGAGCAGGCAGAGGCCTCGTTCCCTCGTGGGCCAGTCAGGCATCCTATTCCACTCACGCCAGTCCAGGTTAACAAGGAAGTAAATATGTAGTGTCTTCCTCCTTCCCAGGGTCTCTCTGGAAGTGCACCATGTGACACCATAGCCTGTTGGTTGTCAGATGAGTGGTAACTGCAGACAGCACCCAAACCCCTGAGACCTCTTAGGATAGTGGCAGTTCTGACCCCATCCTGATATCTCATCTGTGCTCAGACGACAAGACTGAGTCACTTAAGCAGATTGGGAGAGAAGAGGTAGATACTTCTTCAGGCATCATTCTTCACGAAGATAACAGTCTAGTTGCTTAGGGATGCTACTGAAGCGCCTGTCGTTCTACCCTAGATTCTGCTACCCCACACACTTTACCAACCACTTTCAGCCAAAACTCCACTGGAGAACCATCTGGATATGGGCAGTTAGGGGAGAGAGCAGGGTGTACAGCACAGGTCCTCGGTGGGGCTATGGGAGACCTGGTGAAGCCGAGCCACTCTGGGATGGTCTGGGCTCACCGTCCAGATTAGGCCCCCACCCCTGTGCTGGTTGGTGTTATTAGTAAGAGCACAGACTTTAGAGCTTGACTCACTAGAGTCCCTGCTATGTCACTTACTAGCTTTGTGATCTTGAGCAAATTGTTTAACTCTAAACCTCAGTTTGTTCATTTGTAAAATAGGGATTATAATAGCATCCATTTCTCAGGCCATTGTGAGAATTAAATGAGTTAATACATGAAAAACAGCCCTGTCCTTGGCCAGTGCTAAGCTCTCAGTAAATGGTAGCCATTATTGTCATAATCATTGTCATCATTATCATCAAGTTAGAAACAGGAATCTCCTCCTACTAAATCACTCCCTATTGCCCATGGTAACCCTGCCCCTCAAAGGAAGCTGCTTGGGCAGCTGCATGTTCTCTACTGACCAAGGCCAAAAGTGAGAGAGAGGAATGGAGCCTGGGACCACCCGGGGAGCAGTGGCTTCTGAGAGCTGAAGCTGCAAGCAGGGAGGTGCCATCCCTGGGGAAGGCTCCACCAGCCTGCAGGAGACTCTTAAGCTAGCAGCTATCTCCCAGCCTGCCCAAGCTCCGGTAGGGCAGCTGAGCAAGGTCATGTCATGTGAATTCCTATAAGGAGGCCCAGCCCTGACACCACCAGGCTGTGGTCTTAAAAAGAAACCAGGGCAAGGTCTGCTGAGCTACAGCATCTGCTCCCTGACGCTGTCTGGGGCAAGGGAGCTTCCATGCCTAACTCCCAGCTGTTGGCCAGAATTGATTCCTATCAGATTATTAGCATGAATTAGATTTAAATTGGGTTGTTTAACTTTCTCTGTTGTTTTCCCCTTTGGTGATTTCAAAACAAAAATAGACCTAAAGTTTGACTTTGTGAGTTTGTGCAAAGGAGAATGAAGAGCTGTGAGTAGAAACATGAAAGTTATCCGTGAGAGTGACTGACGGTGTGGTCTCTGACTCTGGCATTCAGAAAAAGTCCTAGAGTACAAAAGGGAGCAACAGTGAGGGAGGGAGTAACAGCTTCTCTTTACCCCTCACACCTTGGGGCCCTTTGTAAGAAATGTCTAAAGAAGCTTAGAGTGGGGGTGCGGGAAGGATAGAAAGATGGGTCTGGTAAGTGTCATGGGCTCACAGTATCCTCTCTTTCCTGGCCTGTTTCGCCACCCAAAGGAGGAGGATGTGGTGATTGAAGACTTTGAAGAAGATTCAGAGGCTGAAGGCAGCGGGGGCGAGGATGACATCAAGGAGCTTCGGGCCAAGAAGCTGGCCCTGGCCAGGAAGATAGCCGAGCAGCAGCGTCGCCAAGAAAAGATCCAGGTGGGACCTGCCTGGGAGGATGGCTCCCATCAGGGGCATGAGGGGATGTGAGAATGGAGCAGGGGTAAGCAGGATCGTCTCAGGAAAAGTCTCACATGTCTGGTTCCACCGCGTTTTCTTTTTCTGTCACTAAGTTCTGATAGCACATTTGGTGCCTGGAGGCTCCCTCCTCCTGGGATCTAAGTTTTGAAGTTCTCCTGAACCTTATCCGTACAGTCCCAGAGAGGCCAGGGACTCTCTGTTGAGAACACCTGTCCTCAGGGGGGGAGAATGTCATGGCCACAGTCTGCTTATCTGGATTCCCAGTGTGATGGCCGAGCCCCTCTGCAGACCTCTAAACCTTCCCAGAGAGAAACTGCTTGATCTCCACACGAGGATTCCTCCACTATCAGCCCTTTGTGGACCCATACCTCCACTTCCAGCAAGTTTTTCTTTTATTTTCCTTTAAGCTGCACCCGTGGGCATGCTTATTGATTCCAAAGAGAGGAAGGGAGACACAGAAACATCAATGTGAGAGGAAAACATTAATCCGTTGCCTCCTGTACTTGCCCTGACCAGGGATCAAATCCGACCAGGGATCGAATCCGCAGCCTAGGCATGTGCTTTGACTGGGGATTGAACCTGCAACCTTTTGGGGGCACGGGACGACACTCCAACAACTGAGTCACCCAGCCAGGCCAGCATGTTTTTTGTATGGCTCTTCCAGGTCTGCCTTCTTGCACTGTACGCTCACTGCCTCTTATCCAGGGCTCAGGGCAGACAGGGAAGAGCCAGTCACACTCTTCCATTTAACTATGTGCTTGGGAAGCATCAGGCCCCTTTAGGAACGTCTGTTTTCAGCTCTTTTCAGACACCCTTCACCTTTGGCAGAGGCCTCAGTGCATGAGGTCAAGCAGACCTGACCACGGTCTGGGCTCCACCACTTACTAGCTTTGTGATTTTTGGCAAATTGTTTAATTTCTCAGAGCCTGTTTCCTCGTCTGTAAAGTGAAAGTGGTAACAGCACCTACCTCTTAGAATTGCTGTGAAGCCTACAAAAACTGTAAAGTGCTTAGCACAGTGCATGGCACACAGAATGTGCTTTATAAATGTCACTGTGGGCTAATATTGTTCTAATCACCCATCAAACAGAGCCCCGGCCTAAGCAGGGAATAAGCATCCGTTGGGATCCTTCTTTCTTTAGATATTTTCATGTCCCCTGCACACTGGAACCCAGTGTGTGATCCCTCTGCCAGCATCATCCACCCCAACCAAGGATTGTTTCCTTCCGTATTATGGCCACAGTCTTGCTCTGTAGCCAGCACTGCCTCCTCAGCCCTCCTGTGGTCTCTGTTGTAGCCCACTAAGCAGCTTCATCCTCACGTCTGTCTTCCTGTTCTGTGGTTCTTTTTTCCCTCACCATCGGTCTTACCAAAACTTCTACCTATACTCACCACCTCTATGTCTTGATTCTCCACTCGGCAATTATATAATCTGTATCATAAGTCACCAAGTGCCTGCCTTTATAAGTCTCAGTCCCCATCATAGTTGACCTCCCTGTAGCATTGGACCCTGAAGCTGCCTTCCCCCAGCTTCAGTTTAACAAGTGAACCCTCATCTATCTATCTATCTATCTATCTATCTATCTATCTATCTCTCTTTTTCTCTTTCTCTCTCTGTTGACCTAGGCTTTCTCACCACTATTCTTTGCTTGGTCTCCTCCTTCTTTCTGTTAGTTTTTAGTCTCAGCGCATAGAGTTGGCACTCAGCAGGTATTCGTTGAGTAACTTAATAGATGGTAGCAACTAGAGCATCATCTTAAATTCCTTGCTGGGTTTTAACCCCTTGGGTCTGATTTCATTTTTTGTTTTTTTATCAAATCTATCTGTTCACTCATTTATTCCCCTCTTTCTATTCTCATTGCCACTACTGCTAGTCTAAGCCAGGTACTGACTTGGGTTATAGCAATCAAGGCCTCTGCGTCGCACAACTCCAGGGGGTGCTGCTTACCTTGTAGCCTGTGAATGGCACCTCTTGCAGTAGCGCAGCCCACAGCCTATGTGCCGCGTTCACTGCCTCCAGTGCATCTTACATGTCCTCATCATTCTCTTCCCAGAAGAGCCATTCTCCTGCTCAGAAATCATCAGAGCCTTTGCTTGGCTGGGTCCTTATTATTGCATTCAAGGATTTCTTGTGTGTTCACAACCTCTTCCCAAACCTCTTGAGCCCTTATCTATGTATTACATTGGGCAAAGTGTTTAACTTCTCTGAGCCTCATCTATAAAATAAAAGTGGTAGCAGCACCTACTTCAGACCTTAGAATGACAGTGCATGTAAAGTGCCCAGACTGAGGCCCTCCTGCCTGGACAATACAGTGGGGCCTTGACTTACAAGTTTAATTCATTCCGTGACGGAGCTCGTAACTCAAATTACTCGTATGTCAAATCAATTGTGAACGAGTGAGACACGTGATGCTGGGCTGATGTGGCATTCACTGTGACGTTCGCTGCGCCAACTAGCGGTGGGGTATCTGAAGCTGGCTCGTAACCCAAATTTTAGCTCGCAACTCAAAGCAAAAAATTGGCCGAGAGACGGCTCGTATCTCGAAAAACTCGTTCGTCGGGACACTCGTAAGTCAAAGCCCCACTGTACTACCCTCCTCTCCCACTCTTGGATCTTTGTTCATGCTCTTCCCTTTTTCCTGCTCCACATTTCCTGTTACCTATTGAAATTCTATTCCTTCTTCAATCCCCAGATGAAACTCCATCTCCCCAGTGAAGCTTTCCCTGATTCCCCCCAGGAGGACTTAATCTCTCTCTGCTCAGTGTTTCTGTAGCACTGACTTACACTTCATGTGTGAAACTTACATCACATCTCATATTACACTTATTTCTGGACTTGTTCCTCCACTGTGCTGTGAACCCCTTAGAATAGGGTACCCTGTCTTCAGCTCAGTTTAGTAAGGTGGTCAGGGGCTCAGGAGGGAACAAATGTCCCATCCCATCGTGTACAGTGGAGTGGAGAAGCCAGTGACTTGAAGTGTGAGTGAGCACTGTTACAAGAGAAGGACAGGACGCTGTGGGAGCATATGCTATGGGGACGTGGCCTTGTCTAGAGCGCTGTGTTCAGTTCTGCCTCTCCACAGACAAGCAGCACCTTACAAATAGGAGGTCTTGTATGAAGCTTGACTTCCGGTGCCACCTCCTTTAGAGTAGGCTGCTCAGGCCCAGGCACCAAGGGCCTGCTGTGGATTGACCAAGGCTGGGGTTGCTGTTGCCCCTTTAAGAACAGGCCCCACATGAACCGCTGCTGGCGGCCCTGCCTCCTGTCAGCCTTCTTCCTCCAGCCTCACAGCCACAGGAGGATTTCTCAGCAGAGGAAGAATTCCCCCTCCCTTCTCCCCCCTTAATGCCCGGGGCCCTTCACTTCCATAATTCTTCATTTTCCAGCCTTGAACGTAAGCCAGACACATCTGTCTGGCCATATGCGTGAACCCTGGAGTCTGTGCCGAGGTGGCTGTAAAACAGGGCCGGTGAAGGCCCTTCTGGGAGAGCACACACATGTGTGTGCCCTCGGGCCATTGGCTCCCTGCCCAGAACCACGGGGCTGCAGTGCTCCAAACCCATGTTAACCTTTTCTTATTTTTCCTCTTTTTGTTTACTTTAAGGGGGGAAAATCCCAAGGAAAAGGTATAAATTGTCCTGGGAGTGGGGGAGAGGCTCCTAGCTAGAGAGGCCATTATTGTTGGCAGGTACCTGGGTCACACTAATACAATAAGGAAGAGAAGAGCATCGAGTGAATTAAGATGGGAGAGATGGGCTGTAAATTACACTGCTCTGAACTCCATCAGTCTCCAGGGGTGTTAACCGAGAGGTGTAAGGCAAGTCCCCAGCTCCCAGCGCCTTTTACAGATGCAGCAAAACAGGAACCACACATGTTTGGGGAAGGGGATATGAAGATGGGGTTGAAAAAAATCCTCCTAGCCCCCATGACAGCTATAAAGTCCAACTGAGATCTGGAGCTGTAGCCACACCCCCACTTCCCCGCTCAAACGCTCAAACCTAGACCCCTGGTCCCAAGCTCATCGGTGGGGCTGGGGGAGGTGGGGCCAGGCCTCCCTCCGTACCTCACAGCCTGTCCTTCCCTGCTTCCGGCATTGCACAGAGGCTGGTAAGTGAGGCCGACTGGAGGTCAGAAAAGGGGTGCGGGCAGCTCTCAGGGCCTGTGCAGCTGGAGGCCCGGCTCCCAGGCAGGCCCCTGGATGCTAGGGGGCCAAATCCGCCCACCCGGGGCTTTGAGGTCACCCTTTCGAGCTCAGCCCTGGCTTTGCCTGTTGCCTGAGACAGCTGTCTTCATGTTGGGTTGGTTCTGACCACCTTGCCACTTCCCACCTTTCCAGTTCTTTTTATTCCCATTGCCTTTCTTGGGAGGTGTCCAGAGACCACAGCAGGGTACATAGTTTGTCTGGGAAATTGGTCAGAAGTGTTTCATTCCTAAGCAGGCCCCCCGGGCAAAGCAGTCACTGAAAATCCTCCTCCAGGCATGAGGCGTGGCCTCTTGGCACCTCGTACTGGCCCTGGCCCTGTGAATCCCCCGCCTCCTCTCTGCCTCCATGAAGCTTTGCTGTGATTTGTGCTGCTGTCGGGCGGGGTCAGGTTTCCTGAGCAGTTGCAAACATCCCACCTGAAACATAACAGGCTCTTCCTCTGTCCACAGCTATTGTTTCCCTCCGCATTATGGCCACAGTCTTGCTCTGTAGCCAGCAATGACATGTGTTCTGAAAATAGCTTCGCTCCCCTGTCCCCTTCCCACCCACCCACCCTCCTGAAGATGCAGTCACTCCTTTGTGATGGCCCCAGGAGTTTTACTCTAAATATAGCTGCAGCCCATTCACACTGCCACCCAGCTGGAGGGGGGGCACTGTGGAACAATGGGGCATGCACAGAGCCCCCCACACCTGTATGGAAGCTAGCGGAAGACAGACACTCAGCCCTGGCTCCTAGCTGTCGGAGGCAGGGTGGGAGCCAGTGCACACTACCAGGCCAGGGGCACGTTCACACCAGGGCAGGAAAGCACATCAGCCTGTGGAGCCGGGCAACCGCCCTCCCCACTCGAACCCATTCCAGAGCCTGTTCCAGGTTCTCCGCACACCATGGCCTGGGCCTCCGGTTTGCTTCAGCTCCTTGCCTCCCTGGCTCCCCAGCACCCACAAGGTTCTATTCTCTCACAGAACTGGCAGCCTGTTGGCTGGAACACCTTAGGCTGCTGCTTGGAGCAAGTTCAGAGGTATCATGCTCAGCCCTGTCACTCCCTTACTATCAAGAAAGGGCACACTTCTTGGGCATTCTCAGAACAAGAGTTAGATAAATATTTTTAAAAATATATATTTTTATTGATTTCAGAAAGGAAGGGAGAGGGAGATAGAAACATCAATGATGAGAGAGAAGCATTGATTGGCTACCTCCTGCACGGCCCACACTGGGTATCGGGCCCGCAACCCGGGCATGTGCCCTGACTGGGAATCAAGCCATGACCTCCTCGTTCATAGTTCAGTGCTCAACCGCTGAGCCATGCTAACGGGGTTAAAATTCAACCTTTAAAGTGCCCTTCAACCCTGAGATTCTGTGATTTTAGCCTATTGGGCACCTATGATATATCCATCTAGATCAGAGGTTCTCAACCTACCTAATGCTGCGACCCTTTAATACAGTTCCTCATGTTGTGGTGACCCCCAACCATAAAATTATGTTCGTTGCTACTTCATAACTGTAATTTTGCTACTGTTATGAATCGTAATGTAAATATCTGATATGCAGGATGTGTTTTCATTGTTACAAATTGAACATAATTAAAGCATAGTGATTAATAACAAAAACAATATGTAATTATATATGTGTTTTCTGATGGTCTTAGGCGACCCCTGTGAAAGGGTCATTCGACCCCCAAAGGGGTCGCGACCCATAGGTTGAGAACCGCTGATCTAGATGCAAGGTGTTAGAGAAACTGTAAGGAAAGACAGCTCTCCTTAAGCTCCTTACAGTCTAGTTTGAAAATAAGATCAGTCCTCATAAAACAGAAGTAGCAAGCAAGTCATCATACTCACAACTTTAAAAATGAGCCCTAGCTGTTTGGCTCAGTGGATAGAGCATCAGACTGCAGACTGAAGGGTCCCAGGTTCGATTCCGGTTGAGGGCACATGCCCGGGTTGCGGGCTCATTCCCCAGTAGGTGGTGTGCAGGAGGCAGCCAATCAATGATTCTCTCTCATCATCAATATTTCTCTCCTCCTTCCTTCCTCTCTGAAACCGTTTTTTTTTTTTTTTTTAATGAAACCAAGTAGCTCAGTTGGTTAGAGTGTCGTCGCAATACACCAAGGTTTTGGGTTCAATCCTCGATCAGCGCACACACAGGACGTAACCAGTGAATGCATAAATAAGTGGAACAACAAATAGAAGTTTCTCTCTCTCTTTCTCTCTCTAGAATCAATACATAAAAATTTAAAGAAGGAAAGTGTGTGTTAGGCTCTCTGGTACTTACTTTGGACCTCCAGAGAAGGGATCCTAAACACAACCTTCTCATGAGCACCCAAACTTAGATGCTCAGTGTCCTGCTCCCCGGGGAGACTGGTGGCTCTGCTTTCAAATACAGTATCTGCTCCCTTTGGTTTCTGCAGCTCAAGAAGGAATTGCCTCCTGTGCTGTTGGTGGTTATCTTGCCAACTCCTATTTTTTAAAAATATATTTTATTGATTTTTTACAGAGAGGAAGGGAGAGGGATAGAGAGTTAGAAACATCCATGAGAGAGAAACATCCATCAGCTGCCTCCTGCACACCCCGCTGAGGATGTGCCTGCAACCAAGGTACATGCCCTTGACCAGAATCGAACCTGGGACTCTTCAGTCCACAGGCCGATGCTCTAGCCACTGAGCCAAACTGGTCAGGGCACCAACTCCTATTTTTTTATTTCATTTCCATTTTTCATTTTTAAAAGTACCTACATGTAGTTAAAACCAACAACAACAAGACTACCACGAGTCTCATAATAGAAATGAACAGCCCTCTGCCTGGCCCCTTCCCCTCCAGCTCTGCTCCCTAGTGGTTTCCCCAGATATTTACCTCCTGGATATATAGAAGGTGGAAAATGGAGCAGGGCAGGAAGAAAGGAAACTGAGCTTTGTTAAGCTGCTAATACATGTATCAGCCGTTTTGCTAGATACTTTCACATACAAGGTGACTGTGGAAATTTGCTATGTTAACAAAACTCGTTTCTGGTGAAGACTCTGCTCTGCTCACCCAGAGAGGCCCAGGAATAAATTATTCCCTCACCCTGTAGAAGAAAGGAAGCAGCCACGCTCCCTGTGGAGTCCTAAGGAGAAGGAAAACTTAAGGACCTCTCATGATCCGGTCCTCACCTCCCAGAACTCCTGTGTGAACTAATTGCATTTGTAGTTCTTTGTTTGTAATTCTCAGTGTCTCAATTTTCAATGGGTTAGCATCCCCAAACCATCCCAGTGTCTAGAAGAATAAATTTAGCCCTAGTCAGTTTGGCTCAGTGGATAAAGCTGTGGACAGAAGGGTCCCAGGTTCGATTCTGGCCAGGGCACATACTGGGATTGCAGGCTCAATCCCCAGTAGGGGGTGTACAGAAGACAGCCGTTCAATGATTCTTTCTCTTCATTGATGTTTCTATCTCTCGCTCTCCCTTCCTCTCTGAAATCAAAAATATATATTTTTTTTAAAAAAAGGAATTTAGCCTCTAAAAGAGCCGCTCCTGGAAACCCGCGGCTGTTAGCTTCCTCATTGGATGTTATTGTGGATTCTCTCTCTCCAAGTTTCCCACCAGCTTGCTGAAGGACACTCCATTACTTCAGAGAAAGCTGTTACTTAGCACCTCCCAGAAACAGAATTAAGTTTTTTCTCTTTCACACTTTATGACCACTTAGTCCTTATTGCCACTGGTCTGATTCAAAGTGTTAAAGCTTTCCCCTACTTCTCAGTTCATAGTCCTAGGACCACTGTAGCCAGTCTCAGCTCCTGTGCAGCTCTCCTTCCGGGTCAGCACACTGGATTCCAGGCCAGGGCCAGTCTGTCTGAATCACAGCATTCCAGTTGCGCCCCCCTCACCCCATACCAGAGGCTTCTGCAGCTTTTTACTCATACAAACAAAAATAAATCTCACTACCGGCCTCTGAACTCCACAGCAGCATGCTTCCCCTTCTCCCCAAGCGTCCCATGGCTGTGAGTGGGGACTTGGCACTCTCCCCACCGACATCACTTTTTCACTCCCTGCGCATCCTGTGTCCTTCTCTCACCGTGCGACCCAGAGATCGGAATGGGACGTGACGGCCGGCACAGGCGCCGTGCACAGCTGCCAGGAATCTGACGGGTAAAATCTGGAAAAGTTGGGAGGGCAAATGCTAAACACACACACACACAGCGCCACTCAGAGAGGGCCGGAAACACAGACACCCACAGAAAGGACTTGCAGACTCCCGATCCTTTCTTAGTCTGCTCTTCTTTGGAGGGGACTGGGTCAGTCTCATGACCCAGGTATGACCCCCCCCCCCAAAGGCCCTCTGGTACCCCAGGAGGGGAGAGATCAGCTTCATTTTATCTCCTTCACTCCATGAGGGCATGTGGGGAACAGGAAGCAGTTGTGTGGTGACTCACTGGGCAGAGCCAGGTTAAGGGAAGTTGTCTGCGGGTGTCCCTGGGACCGGATGATGGCAGCACAACTCTGACCACCCTCATACAGCTTGACCCCACCCCACCCCTGGGGAACCAACAAGGCTGCCACTTCCCTAAGAGGCTATGGCCTCTGTTCACCTTTCTGGCCCGGAGCCAGAGCTCGGAGAACTCAGACTGCTTCCCTTGACCCTGCTCCTAGATTTTGCTTCTGTCCTGTCATCAGAACACACAAGTAGCTCAGCTAGCCCCCAGCTAGTCCCTTGGCCAACTGGCCTAAAGGCCCTTCTGCCATTGCCAGCTCTAAAGGTCTGATGGAATAAGGTCTTGGGAGCTCATTCACACAGGGTCAGAACCGACAGCTAGTTCCACTTCCTTAGAGGCAAACCAGGCTGGAGTGTCATTTCTGGAGACAGAAAAACTGAGATGTGAAAGGAGTCAGTGGGGCAGTGGCATAGATGTCCTGCTCAGTTAGGGCCCTGAGGCCCTGTCACCACAGATGACAGTGCCCCTGTTCCTTCCTCACCAGTGTCAGTGCTTATTCTGTCCCTCTCACCCAGAAAGATATTTCAGGGCCTATGATACTGAGAAAAACGTTCCTGGCAGTGGGAAAGCTGAGTAGAGAACTCCAGGAGCTGGGACAGTGAGGACCAGGGATGCTGATGCTCCTACAGTGTAAGGAGAAATAGTGGAGGGTTGTCAACTGCACCTGAGGGAGACCATGTGCTGTTCTTACAGAATACCCAAGCCGTTACACGTTATATGTCAGTTACATCAATAAAAAGTGAAATATTTGAAAATGCCCAAGCCAAGTTTGGCAGAATGTCTCACCCTCAAGTTGGCAGCCCCATGGGGAGAGAGAATGACCCAAGTCCCCTGGGAAGGTGGCCAGCAGCAGTGGCACTTTCCCTGAATGAGGTGAGAGCAGTAGTCCCAGCAGACTGGGCCTCAGCCGAATTTCTCATGCCTGCCAGTGTTCTGTGGCTTGTGCCTTCCACCAGCTGTGGTGGCAGTGGCAGCAACAACTTACTCATAGGGAGAGGTCCCCAGCAGGTCACAGAGAAGCCACCCCCAGCATTCAAAGGCATGCCCTTTCAGTTTTACTGTCATTGCCAGTGAAACCTGAGCACCTTCCTCACTGACTGTTAGTGGCCAGGTCTCAGCACCGTGGGCCCCATCTCACTTGGCACGCACATCTACTCCCCAGCCTGCGCCTGTGGCCCTGTGAGCTGGTGTGTGGTGGAAGGCCATGAGAGGGCGTAACGGGGCTGGGACCTGCTCTCCAGGCCCTCGCCAGGTTTGTGTGAGTGCCCTCCAGCTCTGTACACTGGGAGCACGCCATCTGGGCAGATGCCAGCAAATCAGTTTGGTTCTTGGCCATGGCCCCCAGAAGAGGAAGCCACACAATAGTGACCTTGCTCTGTAGTGACAGGCATACCCACAGCCACTGCCACACATAAAACTCTATCAGACAGGAGAAAATTGGCTTTTTCCAGATGTGCATGGAGCTTCCCTGAAAGATGTGAACAGCCATAAGACTAACAAGCACGAGGCGTGTGCTTTCCAAGGTGTGGTGCTCAGGCCACAGGTGCTACACGAGATGGTTTTTCAGTGATGATGCATAAGGGACACTTTGACTTTCCGTTATGGAAATTTAGCTTGCACTAGTAAACATGTGACTTGGCTGTCACACCCTTGGTACCATGGATGTCATTGCTTAAGAAAAGGCTAAGCACCCTGGCCGGGTAGCTCGGTTAGAGTGTTGTCCCAGTACGCCAAGGTTGCGGGTTCAATCCCTGATGAGGGCACGTACAAGAAGCAACTGATGAATGCATAAATAAGTGGAACAAGAAATCGATATTTCTCCCCCTCTAAAATCAATAAAATACTCTTGCTGGCGTGGCTCAGTGGTTTGGTGTCAACCTGTAAACCAGGAGGTCACAGTTCGATTCCCAGTCGGGGCACATGTCCGGGTTGCAGGCTCGCTCTCCAGTGTGAGGTGTGCAGGAGGCAGTCAATCAATGATTCTCTTTCATCATTGATGTTTCTATTGCTCTGTCCCTCTCCCTCCCTCTCTGAAATCAATAAAAATATTAAAAAACAAAATCAATAAAATACAGTGGGGGTTTTTTTAAAAAAAGAGGCTAAGCAAAAAATGAGTTGACTTAAAGTCAATTTAAAGAAAAACATCAGGTAAGTAATAGTGTAGGTTGTACAGAGTTATGGCAGAGGAGTGCAAGTAGAACACAAAAGGCTAATATTTAGGAGACACTGCTGGGGAGGCAGGGGGGTGGGAGTTGGCAATTCTGATCAATCTGAGTTTTCCTCTGTGCAAACATACGGATCAGGCCCTAATCTGTCACCCGTGTGGACTCCTGCTGCTGTGGGAGACTTTGAGATTAATTTCTAGTTGTCAGCATCACTTTTTTTGTATAGTCTTGGAGTTTAACTTTTCTTTTAACCACACGTGGTGAAGTAAATTGAAATACAAATTGTTTGGGATCTATATGTACATATATAAAGTGTCTGAATTGAGAAAGAACCAGACACGCCCTTAAAGATTTTTAGCACAAGGTCTTACTTTCAGAGGCCTGTTATTTTGAATACCATCAGGTCCTTTCTCAGTCCTAGGCAGGGTTTCAGTCACGCCCATTCCCTGGGCCATTTGGTCTATGTCCATTTTTATTGCAGTGTTTTGCCCAGCCCGTGGGCCTGTCCCTCAGGCCTGACAGGGGCTAGCTGTTCTTCTGGAGGGGAAAGAGGTTCAGGGGGCAGGATGCTGACACACTGTGGAGTCAGTGCCTGGCTCACCCACCCTCCTGCCTGCTCACTCTTTGGCTCACTCACCATTCTGTGTCCCTGTAGGCTGTCCTGGAGGACCACAGTCAGATGAGGCAGATGGAGCTCGAGATCAGACCCTTGTTCCTCGTACCAGACACCAACGGCTTCATTGACCACCTGGCCAGTCTGGCACGGCTTCTGGAGAGCAGGAAGTACATCCTGGTGGTGCCCCTCATCGGTGAGTCAGGCTAGAGCAGCCCTGCACGTGCACAGCAGCCCCCTCTACACACATGCCCCCCGCCCAGGGGCCAGGCAGGCAGAGCCCTGCTGTGTGTGTAAGACAGGATTTGCAGAGAAGTAGGGAATGTGTGGGGCAAGGAAAATTGTTTAATAATCAAAGCAGTTCAAATTATTATGGCTGATCCATGGCTTAAACTGCTTGAGCAAATGTACTCCTGTGTCCCAGCAACCAGAGGCTGCATGAGCCCAGCCCTTGTTTTTATCCTTATAAAGCTTGCAGTAAAACAGCAAAGCTGGTTCCCGTTATTGGTAAACACTCAGCCCTGGCAGATAACGGCAGTGCTGCTGGGTGGTCTGGCAGGGAGGCTGGGAGGATTTTGAAGTGGTTAGATGCCTTTGGTCTGATTGTCTTGTAGCTTTTCATGATCATTCTGTTGGTTCGAGGTAGCATTCTTCTGGCCAATGTCACCCTAAGGCCAGGCCGACAGAAACCCTCCAGAGCAAGCCCTTGGCTCATGCCTGTGGATTCCTGCCACTTGGGCCCTTACCACTGTCTGGTCATTGGTGCTGGTGCAGGGTCAGCATCTCAGAACCCAGCTAGCTCGCTTCCATCCTCAGGCCAGAGGAGCCCAGCTGGGCTGTCTCCAGGAGACTGTCTAGGCACCCTCAGTTCTTGGAGCTCTGTGGTAGGTCAGGCCCAGGATGGGCTTTGGGCTCTGGGCTCCTGTCTAATCTAACTGATACAGCTAATGTAGCTGAGGGCTCTGCTGTGGAGGAAGAGGGTCTGAGAGAGAATTGGGAAGCCCAGGGTTTTTAATGTCCCCTTCTCAGCAGCCACTTGGAGCAAGTTTGGGATCCCTGTCCTCTGGAAAAGCCACCAGACTGGCAGTCAGCCTGCCAAGCCACCTCTGACATCCATGCCAAGATGTTCCATTGGGCCTTCCCTCCCAGTCCCAAGTGTCTTAGTGCCAGATGAGGGTGGAAACAAAGGGCAGGAAACATCCGCCCCTGCAGAGGCTATAGAACCCTGGGGGGTTGTGGGAAACACGTTAGCACCACCTGAGAATGTTGGCACTGAAGCAGCCCTCGTCCCGCCTCCACCCTCCCTGTCTTCCTTCCCCCTCCCCATGTGGCCTGGCCAGAACCTCTTAAACCCAGGCTCTTAGACCTAAGGAAAGGATTTCTGTTCTTCAGCAGGCAGAGCAATAAGACCATCCTGTTGTTCCAACTCCCCTCTTCCCTCGCTGGGTCCTGGGTGGGAAAGCTTTCAGGATAATGCATCTCTGTGCTTTCCTCCAGATGTTCAGGGGGAAGAAAGTGAGTTGGGCACCTTTTTTGCTAGATGGTCAGGAAATGGTGTGACTGAGAGAGGTGGCACCTCAGGAGCCTCAGACTTAGAAGGAGCCTCGGGCACCATCCCAGGCTACAGGGTTTTAGTTCACCAGCATGGATTGGGCCCCTATTATGTACATGGTCTCCTTATTCTCTGGTGCTCCAGTGAATGGCAGGGCTACAGCCCTTGGTTTGGAGAAGCTTATGGCTCCGTGGAGAAAGCCAGATTTGGTGGATAGGGAGCAAATATATGCGAAAACCCGGAGGATACAGGCTGAATAAATAGATGGCCCCCAGGGGCGTTGGGAAATGACAACTCTGTTAAAACAGTCCAGACCAGCCTCTTTGAACCTTGGACTCTCAGGGGCTGTATAGGGAGCTCCTGTTTAATGAGGCTCCCTCAGTAGACTCCTGCCCCATGTCCAGAGCACAAAGGGTTAAGCCAACAGCCTTCCCTGCTTGTTTCTTGTGCTCTTTAACCTGCTCCGTGCTCCTTAGGCCTGACCCCAGCATCGAGAAGCCCCGCCTGGTGCAGAAGCACAAACAAGCTTCCCCTTTGAAGCCTGTTTAGTTTGGAAGCAGGAAAGCAGATTTTGGGATGGAATACCAGTTTTTTGTGTTTGATGTTCTGTTTGCTGTACCGTGTACCCATCCACCACTATTCCCCAACCTCAGCCATACATTGTGTGGACACTGTAGCCTCAGGTTGCTGAAAGCATGGGCATCGTGTGTGTGTGTGTGTGTTCCCACATGGGCCTTTTCCAGAAAGTGTCTCTGAATACCCAGACAGTGAGTGCCAGGCTCACCATGGAACAGCATGCTCATGCTGATTCCCCAAACCATGAATCATTGCACCGAGGAGAGGCCTCAGACCCCAAACTCTCCCAGAGCCCCCAAGGAGTGCATATTTCCCACTTGACCTCAGGCTTTTGGCTGGAATTTTGGAAAGAATCTTCACCAGAAAATGAAGCCGTGTCCCAGACACATAGGCAGGCAGGCAGACAGGCACACACGCGCGCACACACACACACACACACGCACACGCGCACACACGTGCAGCATCAGAGGAGGTAATGTGCCAAGGGCATGGTTTGGGGGAATACCAGGGCTCTTGCAAGTGGGGCCATGACTACGGAGTTCCACTTGGTAACCTCCCTGCCCTCTGCTGGGGCGTGGGGCACAGAACTTTGCCCCCTCTTGAACTGCTGTGGTCGGGGGCCCAAGTGGATGAGGGAGAGTGCCTCTTTCCCTTTAAGCTGCTCCATACCCTTACCTCTCCTGAGGGATCCTTTCAGTTTGATCCTATAACTAAGGAATGCAATAGAGGGGCCAGGTTTCTTCCTCTGAATTCAGCAGCTCCAGAAAATCCCTGTCAGTTCCTCCCAGGAGAAGCTCAGGGCCTGGAGGAAGAGGCAGAAAGAGGAGAGAGCACTGTGGAAAGTCTGGGATGCTTCTTGCCCCCCAAGGTCCTCTACTTTCCCTGGAAGACTCCTGTGGGGCAGGATGGATTCTGTGGTCTGGGAGGGGCTGGCTGGGAAAGCGAGGCCTAGGGTAAAGATAGACATAATTGCTGATTGCTGAGGCTGATGCCTTGTGGAACTGTATCTCCTCAGTGATCAATGAGCTGGATGGCCTGGCCAAGGGTCAGGAGACAGATCACCGGGCTGGGGGCTATGCCCGTGTGGTGCAGGAAAAGGCCCGGAAGTCCATCGAGTTCCTTGAGCGGCGATTTGAGAGTCGGGACTCTTGCCTGCGGGCCCTAACCAGCCGTGGCAACGAACTCGAATCCATCGCCTTCCGCAGTGAGGACATCACTGGCCAGCTGGTAAGACCCCTGGCAGAAAGGGAGATAGCCAGCCTTCAGATCAGGGTCCCCAGGAGCAGGGGACTAAAGGAAGGTCAGTCAACCTGGGCAGCTGAGGGGCAGCCACCGTCGAGGCCCAGGAATGGGAATTCGTGTCCTATGGATCACTGTTGGCACAGTTGGACCCACCAGGGCATGGATGGGAGGGGCTCTGGGAGGTGACCCTCCCCAGCTCCCCAGAGGCAGAGTATATCTGTGCCTTCTCTGCCTAGCGCCCCCTCCTGCCCAGTAGCACTCCTCACACTGTCTTCCTCCAGGGTAACAACGATGACCTGATCCTCTCCTGCTGCCTTCACTACTGCAAAGACAAGGCGAAGGACTTCATGCCCACCAACAAAGGTACAGCTTTGCCTCTGCCTCAGGATCACCCATCCCCGGCTTTACCTTGTCCTGCCGTCCTTGGCTGTAGGAGAGTTTGAAAAAATGGGGGGTCCGTGCTGAGGCAAGCTTAGTTCCCCGCCCTCCTGGCAGTCAGACCCTCCTGTCGTGGCTCCCCCACCCCTAGGAGATGTCAGGTGGGCCAAGCAGGAATGGGCCTAGCCCAGGAAGCCAGCCCCAGGCAGTGAGCTTTCCCACTCGGCGTGCATCCATTTCCTTTCTTGGGTCCTCAGTGAGTTCTCTGACAGCAAGAATGTCTCTGTGATTCAGTGTAGCTTATTCTGGCCACAGTCTCCTGAGCCCAGCCCTCTGCTCTGCGAGGACAGTCCCCAGTGGTCCCTGCTCTGGGCCATGCTCATCCTCTTAGTTCATTCCTGATGTCTGCCCTATGCCAGGCGTGGGTGGAGGTGCCTCCCCAGTGAGTAGTGGGTTTTTTCTTCTCTCCCTACGGCGGTGAGCTGCAGTGCTTCGCAAGCTGGCTGGAGTTGGGGGCGAGAGCTTGAGCTCCTAACTCAACCCGGAACTTCCTGTACAGCCCCTTGGAGTCAGTGAAACTCAGGTTTTTCTGCTCCTGACTCCCGGGAATCTGACATTTCTTTTGGAAGGAATAGCTCAGTGTCATCTGCAGAGCTGATAATTCTCACCATTTGTATATGTAGTCTCTTGTCATTGTCTTTTAGTTGTCACCCACCTCTGCTCATTTTCTTAACCGTGGCTTCCAGGCTGGTCTGGGGGCTGGCTTCTTTCCTACTGCTCCTCCCACCCACGTTAGTGCAGCCTTCACTCCTGCCTCGGCCTCTGTACCAGGGGTTGATAATGAGTCCACACTGCTCTTCTTCAGACAGGTCCTGCCACAGGGCTTGCACCTACTGTCCCTAAGTACCAGATTTGGAACATTCAAGGGTAAAAAGGAGTCCAGGCTAAGTCAAACGGGAACCTGAGCTCTGCTCCCAGGCAGCTTCCTAGAGGGGCACCTTCTGGGCGAGGTAGGCAGGCGTGCAGAAGGCCTTGTTGGGAAGTATGGGACAGATACTGCTGCGGCCCCACCCAGCCTCAGAGCTGTTTCGTTCTTAGCAGAGACACATTTTGGCTTTGGCCATACTAGTCTCCCCACCCCCCACCCCCACTTCACCCTAAACAGCCTACAGGAACCCACTGCCATCCTGAGGTCCACCCCTATCAGAATTACATCAGCAACGGCTGGTGTAATCAAACCCTATTTGTCAGTGTGAATTCTTAGCAGATTAACTTGTCAGATTCACAGAGAAACTGTCACCAAATGTTTATATGTAAACGATGTTGAATTTTAAAATCATGTGGATTATGGCGGATGGGGCCTGACAAGATGACTGCCTCTGGTTTCTAACAAAGTGAAGTTACCAGTGTCAAAACAGAGGATGTTTATTGTTAAAAATGTCTCAAAGTATCCACAGAAACCCCTGAAGACCCCTGCCAGCAACGCTGGGCCTCGGTTGGCTGACCTAAAGCCTGGGGCTCTCCTGGTGTGAGTCCCAGGGCAGGAATGGCGGGGCTGCAGACAGACTCGGGCAGCCAGCTGGGAGTCCCACACAGCACCGCACAAGATACCACCCCACCCCACCCTGCACTCACACACCCCAAGGGTCAGGCCCAGACAGTTGAGTGGTCTCAGAGCATCCCCTTTACCCATGGCCACCTTCCTCTCCCTCTCGCCCACCACAGCCCCTCACCTCCCTTCACACCCTCCTTTCACTTCTCCCCTTCTCTCTCCACCATCAGCCTCAAGTGCCTCTCCCTCCTCCTTCCCCCCAACTGCTCCCAAGGCTGACAGCCAGTTCTCAGCCTCCCTGCTTGGAGCTGGAATGCCTGAAACTGCTCAGGTCCAACATGGACGTTTGCAATCCCCCAGCCCAGCCAGCACCCGCGGTCAGTCAGCCCCACAGGATGTTCCCTGTGCCTCCCTGTCTGCCGGCCTCCGTCTGGAAGCACCCAGCCTGGGACTGAGGAGTGGACTTGCCTCCTGAGGGGCCTTGCCAGGGGTGGGGGTGTCACTGTGTGAGTACTTGGCCCCAGTTTAAGTTCTCCCCAGTACATTAAAAGGTTAGGGAATTAGGGGAAGAGAGGTGGTGGACGACTTCCTGCTAAAAGTCCTCTAACAAGAATGAAGGCCATTTGTGTCCGTATAGAAAGATCTTTAAAATGTATAAAATTTGAATAAAGTAAGTAAGGCTCGTATGATTGTCAAGTTGTGGGGGGAAGCTTATATAACAAATATATATATACTTGTAAATGTGTATAAAGAAATCTGGAAGCATACAGAGGTCTACCCGGGAGCAAGGCAGGGACACAGGAAGGGAGAGAACTGGGAGGATGAGCCTGGCTTTACCTTTTCGTTTTTCCTCTTCTGTGCTCTTCGCCATGGCTTATTTATTTAATAGAGGAAATCATTTGACTGTAGCCTCAGGACCACCTTCGTATGACTTTGCCAAGGACCTTTCTGCCCTTCCCTCAGAGCTCCCTTGAGCTAACCCCTCTCCTCACATCTGGGAGGCCTGGATACTGTTTTCTACGTCTTAACAGGGTATTGAGACCCGCTGGCCTTGGAGGGAGAGGATGTGTAGAAGACAAGTGTTCTGAGTCCAGGACCAGCCATGCAGTAGGAGTGGGAGGAAAGGGGCTGCTTCTGCTCCCTCGGTTCAGAGTGCTGGGAGGGGCTGTGTGGAGGCCAGTGGTTTGGGCAGCTCTCAAGACACAAGGCAGCACAGTCCTGTGCAGGAGGCAGGGGTCCAAAGCAGGAGGCCAGCCTCTCCGCATGGCCCTCCCAAAGCCAACAGGGGAGGGGCGTCCTCAGCTGATGATCTGCCTGAGGGAAAGGATTTGTGGAAGGGGCCAAGAAATGCCTGGCCTTCATGCACCCCCCACCCCAGGACCATGCTCCCCTCCAGAGAGAGGAGAGGCTGGCAGTGTCCGTCTCCTGCCTCAGAGAGGCTCTCTGCCCCCTTGTGCCAACAGAGGAGCCCATCCGGCTGCTGCGGGAGGTGGTGCTGCTGACCGATGACCGGAACCTGCGTGTGAAGGCGCTGACCAGGAACGTGCCCGTGCGGGACATCCCGGCCTTCCTCGCGTGGGCCCAGGTGGGCTGAGGGGGCCACGCTGGGCCCCCCCATGGAACCGCTCCTGAGAGGCCACCAGGTGCCCAGTGTAGCACGGAAGATGCCCACATGCCTGAGCCACCAAACCACCCAGACAATAAACCATCCTCTTCCAACCCACACCGTGGCCGTGCTGTGGGGGAGCTGCTCCTCACAGAGCCCCTCCCAAGGGTTGGGCGGAAGCTGCTGGGACCCTCCTGGGCTGTCAAGATTGAGTAGGGAGGTGGCTGGCTGCAGTGACAGCGGGTGGGCGAGCTAGATAGGCTGCCCATGCTCTCAGTCTTTCTCCCTCCCCTACTTAAAGGGCTGGGGGAAGGCTTTCTCAGCCTCGGGAGTCAGCCACTTTCTCAAGTGGAGATGGGTTAAGGAGGTTAGAATTTCCATCAGATGCAGGTGAAGTCACGGGTCCCTTTAATCTCCATCAGAACCCCTGTGCTGAACGTGTCCAAGGGGCTTGGCCACGCCATGAAGAGAGTGCCCAGGGGGTGTCTTTCCCTCAAGGCCTGGGTTCCCACATGGACCTAAGTTGGGCTGTGGACACCATGTTCCATACAGCAGCCCTAGATCCCCACTTCTTCTGCCCCAAACACCACCCCCCCCCCATCCTGCTGCTCTTCCTGCCCTTATCAATCTGGGTCCATTACACTTTGCCCTCTTCCCCGTGGATGGTCAGGAGTCTAGAGGAAAGGGACATCTGGTCTCAGGCCCATGCTTCCTGGGTGGCCTTTGCCTGCTTCCTGTCCCCTTGGCCTTCCTTTTGCTCTAGTTCCCACTGGACAAAATTTCCTGATTTTTCTCATTTCTCCCCTCCTCTCTCTTGTCTTCCTTCTCTCCCCCCTGCATCAGCCCACCCCCCCTCCTCTTTCTAGTTGATCCCTCTCACCTTCCTGGTCCCCTCAATCTCACCTCAGTTCCTTGCCATGGGTGTTCTCACTCTGAATCTCCCTCTTCCTTCAGTACCTGTACCAGGAACCTAATTAAGCTCCCCTTTCCCCAGCCTTCTTTCCCAGGCCCCTGTGCTACGAGAATCCTCCAGGCTCGTGCCTGGAAGAGAGCATTGCCTAGCCTGGAGTTTGCACCCGATTTCTAGCTTTCCCTAGAAGAGCTTGACACAGGGCCTTTGAGTTTTTCGTTGCCTCTTTAGTTAGCACCTGTGTTCAAAGCCTCGCTCAGGAGGCTTCCTACTGCACTGGGGAGTCATTCTCTCAACCCAGGAACAGAGGTGCGGGGAAGACAGGGTTTTGACGAGAAGCCAGGATTAAGTTTTGATGGGACCAGTGGGGGTATCCCTTAGAACCCCTAACTATATGTAGCCTGCCCAGAGGATGGGAGCTTGGCTGTGCCCTCCCGAGGCCCGAGAGTATGCCAGAAGGAGGACGGACTGTACAGGGGAGCCACAGCCAATGGTTTGGGGGTATAAGTTTCCCAGGGCCTCAGAAAACCAGGTTCTTTGGGTACAATGTCCCCAGCCTCCTTTGAGATCCTCTGCCCTGGATGAAGGCTAATGACTGGGTGGGTGGGAGACCCAGCTCTCCTTTCTGTCCTATTTGCAGCACTGGTTTTGTTTCCTTAATAAATTTTTAGTTATGAGATATACCTGACCTCTTGCTGATCTGTCTCTGGGACTGGGGAGGGAGGAAGGTCCTGAGGCTCTGCCCCTGTGTCTGGTCCCTCCCCCACCCTTGGTGCTGGCACCAGGTCCTAGTGCAAGGCAGAAGAGAGCTGCAGGGTCCAGGGTCCTTGGTTACTGCTTTATTGCTTTCTGGTTCGAGTATAGAAAATGGAAGCGGCTCTGGAAGAGCCTGTGTACAAGGTAGAAAATATACAAAAGAGGAGGAGGGAGCTAAAGAGACCACGTTCCAGCCCAGCCCTGCCTGGGCTCGGGGATGGGGCTGCCCGGGGCGCATGCAATAAATATGGTCCGGGGCCTCGGGGAAGGGGGAGAGGACACCGCAGGAGTGGGAGACCGGGTAGACCGGGCTGTCTCAGCCCTCTGACTTCAGAGGGAGGGGAGGATTGGCCCTGGGGATAGTGCCGCTTGTGCAAAATGAGGAACTTCACATTATCAGTCCCGGGGCGGGCGGGAGCGGGGGGCAGGGGGCCCTCCGGCCGGCTCAGTCCCCTCCCAGCTCCCTAACCCTGCCCGACGCTCCGACCCCAGCGGGGAGATTCACAGTGAGAATGGGTGTGGTCGCAAGGGCCGGAGGTAGGGCTGGGAGCGCCCCAACAGTGACACCCCTACCCCCAAGAGCAGCACGGAGCCGGGGGAGGGGGCCAACGAACCACAGGAAGAGGCGGAGAAGGGCCGGGGGTCTCCTTTGGTCAAAGCTGATATCAAAAATATAAATCTCCCTTCCCCCAACCCACCCCCATCCCCGGGCTAAGGCACAAAGCAGTGAGGCCAGGTGAGGCCGCGGAGGTGGGGCCGCCGCCACTGCGGTGACGCTGCCGCTGCTACTATGGTTGTCCCGGCGAGGTTTGCCTGCTCGCTGCCGCCGCGCCGCTCCCTGGGAGCGCGGGCCGGGGCCACGCGGCAGCGACCAGGCGGGCCGGCAAGGGGCGCCCTAGGTGGGGGAGAAACGGTCGATGGTCCGGCCGTCGGGCCCCGCAGCCAGGTGTGCTCCCTGGCTCAGCACCTCGGCCGCCTTGTCCGGGCTGAGGCCCAGCTCCGCGGTGAACTTAGCCAGCGGGTAGAGGCTCTCGAGCGCCACCTTGGGGTCGTGCAGGAAGTGCGTGGTCTGCGCCAGCAGCTCGGCCGCGGCCGCCTTGTCCTGCTGCTTCAGGCTTAGCTGTTCAGCTGTGAGGCGGGCCACAGCAAAGACGCCCTCGGGGAAGTCGAGTTTGCCTTTGCCGTCCGGGCCAGGGACGCCGGGCAGCCCCCCGAGCCCCGCCAGCGCCCCAGCTGCGCCAGCTGCGCCACCCACGGCGTGCATCTTCATGTGGCTGATGAGGTTGCGTTGCTGGGCGAACTTGCCGCCGCACACCTGGCACTCGTAGGGCTTCTCGCCCGAGTGTATGCGCATGTGCTCGGTGAGGCGGTATTGGCGCGTGAAGCGCATGCCGCACGCGTCGCACGCAAAGGGTTTGAGGCCCAGGTGGCTGCGCATGTGGCGCGTCATGGTCCCGCGCTGCGTGAACTTCTTCCCGCAGATGGTGCATGGATAGGGCCGGGTAAGCCAGTGCGTCTTCTCGTGCTGCCGCAGTGTGGCCGGGTCCTTGTAGCTTTTGTCGCACGACGCGCAGCGGTATGGCCGCAGCAGTTCGCCCAGTCCGCCGGGAGCACCGCCGACCTTGTCCCCACCCCCTCCAAAAGGGGGCCCGAGGCCGGCGGCTCCCGCCGCTACCTCAGCCGCCTCGGCCCTGCCATATAGTGCCTCCTCCTCCTCCACGTGCGCCTCCACATGCGCATTCAGCTGCTCAGAGCTGGGAAAGCCCTTGCCGCACGGGATGCACACGTACAGGTTGTCGCCGAAGCTCTCAGGCTCGCCATAAGCCAGGTGGGGACATGGGTAGCCCTCGAGGTGGCCGCCGGGCGGGCTGGGGTCCTCGCTGCTGCCAGTCTCCTCGCTGCTGCTTTTGTAGTCGTCGCCGTCGCCACCTGCGCCGGGCCCGTCCAGGCTGCCCGGGTAGCGCGGCGGCGGCGCCAGACCAAGCGGAGGCCCCCCGGGCGAGGTGGCCGGGTCCCCGCCGCGCTCCTCGCAGCGCTCGCCCGGGGAGCCGCGATCCCGGCCCAGCTCATCGCCGTAGCTACCCAGGCCTGGCTCGTGCTTCATCCAGCGGTAGAGGAGGCTGGGCCCGTCAGGGCGGCCGGGGGGCTCGGGTCCCGGACTGGCGCTGCCGACACGGAACGGGTCCGGAGGCTGTATGACCTCCTCCAGCTTCTGGAAGGGCAGTGGCGGCAGCGGCGGCAGGATGAGCGGCGGCTCCTTGTAGGCTGCGGGGCCGGCGCTGGGAGGGCTGTCTGGGCGCGGAGGCAGCTCGCGCTCGCCCGGAGGCCTCTCGGGAGGCACGGAGCTCGGCGGGCTTTTCTTGGACAGGTCCAGGCCGCAGAGCGGAGAGCAGCGGCGCTCCGGAGCGCAGAGTGCGGCGGCCGGGCCGGGGCCCGAGGCGTACAACTCAGCGCAGTGCGTGTTCACTGCGGCCTCGGGGCCCGACGGCGGCTCGGCGCTGGGCGGCGGCGGAGGCCCGGCTGGGGACGAGTAGCAAGCCTGGATGACGGGCGTGGCAGACCGCAGGCCCCGGCCCGGCCGCCCGTACGGTGCATAGCCGCCGCCGCCACCGCCGCCGCCCCGCAGGTGGCAGTACTTGCCGTGGCGTTTGAGGCGCTTCTTGCACAGCGCCACGAGGTCGGGGATCTGCAGGTAGCTGGCAGCGGCCAGTACAGCGCCCAGGCTCGGCTCGGTCCCCGGAGCCACTGCTGCGGACGCTGCAGCCTCGGCGCCATCAGCCAGGCGGCCGGTGTAGATGAAGTCCAGCACCAGGCGGAACACGGCCGGGCTCACCATGTCATGGTCCAGGTTGAGCAGGTTGTCATGCACCACCAGGGACTTGAGGTAGGCGCTGCTGGCCGCCAGCACGTTCTTGTGCGCGCGGAAGAGGGCGTTCTGCACCACGATGATCACGTCGCACAAGAAGCCCTTGGTGCGCTGGTTGTTGAGCTGCAGCAGCAGCTGCCTCGAGTGGCCGGGCGCCTCCATCGTGTCCAGCATCGTCTGCCCAGCACAATCTCCTGCGGGGATACACACCAGTCGGGTCAGGGCCGCAGGAGCCCTCGCTGCCTGTTCCCAGCCCAGCGCCTCTCCCCTCCACTTCCCCTTCCCTTCAGCTGGGCAGAGGCATCGAGCACCAGCCTGGGCACTGGTGGAGGATGAGTAGCCTCCGAGTGTGGGCGCCTGGACCGGACCAGAAGGAGCAGAAGAGTGGCTGGTGGAGAGGAGGCCAGGCTGGCCTGCACCCCCTTGCCCGGAGGCACCGGGTACACAAGCTGGGTCCTGGGGGCTTCGAAGAGGAAAACTGTTTGGATGAAGTGACCCTTTCAGAGACAATTACCCGATTTGAGGAAAATGTCCGCTTCAGGAAAAGTCATTCAGGACCGAGGAGTTTGCCCAACTGGGATCTGAGGGAGCCGAGTGAAAAGCGCCTCCCGCCTCGGGAGAAGTTGCCCCAGCTGTGGGAAGTGATCCGGAGGAGGGGAGCGCTGGGGCCGCCGTGGTGCCGCCCTGGCCCGGGGCTGTCAGGCCCTAGTTGGGGCCCGGTCGGCGGCTGTGGCACCGCACGGCGAGCGGAGGCAGCCGCTGCCGTGGCGGGCAGAGCACGAAGGCCGGGTCCCGGCGCGGGGAGGGCGTTATATCAGGGCAGGAGGCTGAGGCAGGAAGCAGGTGGGGGGGGAGGGGGAGCCACGCAGCTCCCAGGGGAGGGAGGGGGCAGCGCCCCGGGCGGGCACGGCGCACAGCCGGCTGCGGCCCTGACCCCGGCCTGCGCCCCACCCGAGTCCCGGCCCGGCCTCGGCCTTAGGTCTGCGTTCACGGCCCGGCGCCTCCCTCCCCAGCTCCCCTCGGCCCCTTCTCCACTGGAACTCCGCCGCCCAAACTTAGGAAAAAGTTTCCCAACTTCAGCCAGACCGGGAGGGGCGCGCCAGCCCCAGTCCCTCAACTCCCAGCTTTTCCTCTCGCCCCCCATTTCAGCAGCCGGGCAGCGGCAGGGCCTGAACCGAGCCCTGGGCTGTCCTGCCCGCCAGCTCGCCGGCCCGACACTGTTCCCCGCCTGGTCCGCAGGGCCTCACGGCCCGTTACCTGCGCCTGCAACCGCGCCAGACTTCCCTCCCCGCGGCGGTGGCAGCTCCTAGCCGGCGCCCCACCCGCCCTGCTGCCAGGAGCCGAGCTGTGCCAGGGCAGCGCCCCTGCCAGCCCCACCCGCCAGCTCTCCCCTTCCTCGCCTCTCCAGCCCATGTGCGGGCAGAGCCGGCCCCGGCTGCTGACCCCGCCGTGAACCCGGAGCAGATCAGCGATCCGGTGGTCTTAAGCCCTCTAAGGGCGACACCCGAAGTTCTGAACGCCAGCCGCGTTGGGACGCTCGCACCGGAGGATGCACCCGAGGCGGCTAGAGCGCGAGGACCGGGCTGTCCTGGTCCCCTGTCCCTCCCGGTCCCCAGCCCGAGGACCCACCTGGGGGGCATGTCGGAAGCCCCGGGCCCGGCTGCCGGCGGATCCAGGGGGGGACGTGGCTGCGCTGCGCTGCCCTCCGCCCGCCGGGCCCCCGGTCGGTCTGTCCTGCTGGTCCGTCCTCCCCGCGTCCTGGTCGCGTCTCAGCCCCGCCGCGCTTTCCGCACACTCTTATCTGGAGCGGCCCGGGCCAGCAGGCTCTGCTGCAACTATGGCGCCACCTCGCGGCAACGCGGAGCTTTGCGCGGCACAGCCACGACCTCCCTCCCGCGCACCTGGGCTGGAGAGCTAGCAGATGCGCAGCTGGATCCGGGAAGGGGGGCTATTCGAAAAGATCACCCTCCCAGATTGCCCACCTGGGGACCCAAGTCCCGGATATAAGAGCCACACACATCCCGGGGTCTTGTGCTGAACGCTTCCGTTTATATATTTCCAGATTCTCACATAGCCCCAATTCGAAGAAGTCCTGCTTTCAAGGAGGGAACTCTGGTGACAGTAGATGGTGGAAGGGAAGTTTCGGAAATCGTAAGGGGGGAGAAGATAGACAAGATCTCGGTTAACTCTCTTTAGACATTCCTGGATGGGACTATTTATACCAGCGATTCTCAACCTGTGGGTCGCCTAAGACCATCGGAAAACACATATATAATTACATATTGTTTTGTGATGAATCACTATGCTTTAATTATGTTCAATTTGTAACAATGAAAATACACCCTGCATATCAGGTATTTACATGACGATTCATAACAGTAGCAAAATTACAGTTATGAAGTAGCAACGAAAATAATTATATGGTTGGGGGTCACCACAACATGAGGAACTGTATTACAGGGTCGCAGCGTTAGGAAGGTTGAGAACCATTGATTTATACCCACCCCAAGCACACATTTGTACCCACCCTCACTCATACACATGGGTTAGGTATGCACAGAATAAGCTCATTTGCAGCCAGGTCCTCTCCAGATTTTGACACCAATGGGCGCGCATGTTTACACAGACACACACTTGCCCCCTTCCGAGAGCCAAGTTCGGCTCTTTGGGGTACTCCGGGGGCTGCCACGTAGGATCCTCCGTGAATCTGGGCAGAGCGGTTACCCAAACAGCTCGCCCTGAACTTGGTCTCTGGAAGGACCTCAGGATGTTCGGCTGGGAATGGCTGGACGCCTCTTGAGGGTCCTACGGAAGTGACTCCAGCCCCCAGGTTCCCCAAGTGAGTCGTTCTGAGAAACCCGATTGGACGACCTCGCCTCCAACCCACTGACTGGAGAGAAATGGGGCAAGGAGGCCTGCAGCCTGGGGTCCCCCCTCCGCAAAGTCCTGCACCCCAGGTGAAGGCCCTGTTCTTGCAGGTGACTCCCCTTCTGGGAGCGAGGGGATCCGGCACTGGTGTCTGGCACTGGCTGAGCTACTCCGGAAGTGTTCCCGCGCTGCCCAGCCATTGCATCAGGCTGGTAGCGGGCACCAGATCTCGTTGCGGCCCACGCTCCGCCTCCTCCCCACACCTCCTAACCCCCGCCCACACGGGAGGGGTGGGAGTGGGTTCCCGAGAACCCCTGCAGCTTCTGATTGGGTACGCCTTCCTCAGCCGCCGCACCAGAGGCTGGGGCGCAGAGTTACCATAGTAACCGGTGAGGTTCGCCCAGATCGCTTCTCTCCAAGGCCTTGGAGAGCTTAGCAACCACGCGGGGCTGCTGGGCGGATGGGGCCGCGCTCCCTGCCCCCCCACCACCACCCCCACCGTCACCGTGCGGTTCTCAGCCCCCAAGTCCCCTCTAGAGGTAGTGGCTGAGTCATTCATCGCGGGAGCGCGGGCGCGGCCACTCTCGATCCCAGACAAACACCAAGGGCTCCATAGCCCCCAGGAGGCTCCCTTTCCTCCGCAGGCGACGTCATGGCCTCGCGCCAGGCGATGGCTACGGGTCTCTGCAGGTCCTGCTCGCTCTCACCGCATCCCGAGTCCGCCCTCACCCTGCGTTCACTCGTGTTCTGGGTCATTCTTATCCCAGTTCCTCTCCTCCGGCTCCCCGTGGTGTCCTCACTAGGGAAGCGGTGAGGTTCTGAGAATGAACACGGTGGGCTCCGGAGCTGCCAGCCTCTACGGGCAGAGGGGCATGCTGTCCGCTGAGAGGGAGAGCTGGGGAGAGGCGGGGGGGGGGGGGGGGGGGAGCTCCTCAGAAGTGTTCTTAGAGCTGGGCTTTGATGGATGAATAGGAGCTCCTTCCCCAGGCAGGAAGGCATTCCTGGGACAAAGTCTGGAGCAGAAAAAGGACTCAGGGTGGCCAGATTCCCAAAGAGTGTGAGAACCCCTCTGGCCTCTTCTCTGCTGTAATCTTTTATCCTCTTGGAGGGGCCAGATCCTAGCGCCACCAGGAGCCCTTCTCGCTGTGCCTCCTGCAGGGGAGGAGTCTGTCCACTGCGACCCACCCCAGTGCCTGCTGTGCCCGCTGTCCTTGTTTTTCTTAAAAATATATTTTATTGATTTTAGAGAGGAAAGGAGAGGGAGAAAGATATAGAAACATCAATGGTAAGAGAGAATCACTGATTGGCTGCCTCCTGCACGCCCCCCACTGGGGATCAAGCCGGAAACCCAGGCATGTGCCCTTGGCCGGAATCGAACCTGGGACCTTTCAGTCCGCAGGCCGGCCTCTATCCATTGGGCCAAACCAGCCAGGGCCTTTTTTGTTTTTTAAATATATTTTTATTATTTCAGAAAGGAGAGGAGAGGGGGAGAGAGAAACATCAGTAATGAGAGAGAATCGTTGATTGGCTGCCTCCTGCACGCCCCACACCGGGGATCAAGCCCGTAACTTGGGCATGTGGCCTGACCTGGAATCAAACCGAGACCTCCTGGTTCATAGGTTCTCCCTCAACCACTGAGCCAAGCCAGCAGGCTCCTTGTTTTTCTTTAACACTCTTGCCGGATCCCCGATTTCCAAGTCAACTTCCTGCCCCAGCCCCTACCCTCAAGCTGCCCTTATATCTGTATGGAGGGCCTTACAGAACTGCCCCCAGCCTAACTGCCCTCCGTCTGGCCTGGCCCTGCCCTCTCCCCACCCCAATCCAGCTCCTCTCTCTGAACACATTCCCTCCCCCATGGAGAGCCCTCCTCAACTGAGGAGTTAGGTTGGGCCAGGATCACTCATTTCCCTGCTCCTGCCCAGGGGAACTCTGCCCCACAGGGCATGCCCCCTTCCTGCCGATTCTGCCCTCCAGGAACTCTAATTTCTCCCAGAGGTGGGCTCTGCTCTGCCACACTCTTGAGAGCCCCCTCTGCCAAGCTGCTGAGCCCCGGTCTCCTTCGCTCATTCTTCCGCTCATAGGAGCTCTGCCAATGCCCATTATTCCACAGATGGGTCCTAAACTCGGCCTGCGGGGTGCCAGGCTCTGAAACTGACGCCCCCCTCCGCTTGCTGAGGCTCCTCTCCCTCTCACCCCCCTTCTCCTGACACCTTTTGCCCAACTTCCCCACAGAGGACCCCCCCACCCCCCGCTCATTTCTGGGGAGTCCAAGGGCCTCGTGCCTGTCTGTCCTCAATTTTCCTGCCTTGCCTGGGGTCTCCAGCTCCCATTGGTACCTGGACCCCCACTGGGCATTCCCTCCAGGCCCAGCCTCCTCCTGCGAAGCCTTCCAAAACCCCTGAGCTCCCCACTTCTCCCCACAGCACAGCTCTGGATGCTGCTCCGAGGGCCCAGCTTCCTCTCCTGCCCCCACCCCAGTGACCCACGCCTCAGGGGCTCTGGAGTATAATGCCGCCGCCACCGCCGCCGGGGGACATCTTGTGACGTCACCGAGCCCTTGGGTCCAGGACCCGAGGTGTGAGAGTGGGGACTGCCGGGTGAGGACCAGGAAGGCCGGGCGGGGTGGGGCTGTGTCCCAGGTGTCCCAGTTTGGGACCCGGCTGCCCTCCCACGCCACCTCCCGCAGGCCCCCAGCCCGCAGTTCCGGAAAGTTAACCCCTTGTAGACGGTACGGGGGGCACGGGCTCCCCTCCCTGTTCCTGCTTCCGGGCGCCCTCCCCATCGCCTAGGTCCCCACACACCCTCCCCTTCGCCACTATAAATAGCCCCAATTCCCATTTCCTAAATTCCCTGCTGACGTCGGCAGCACGTCAGTGTGTAGGAGCCCGGCCGCATGAATGAGCCGCCGCACGAGTACTACGCGCGGCTATAAAAGCCGCCGCGCCAGCCGGGCTGCGGGAGGCGAGCGCGCGCGGGCGCGACGCAGCCGGACAGGTAAGCGGGGCCGACCGACCGACGGGCGACAGACACGGACGGAGGGCCCGGAGGAGACCGGCAGGGGGTGGGTGGGAGGGCCCCTTTGGGGTGCGGGTGGGGGTGGGGTGGGGAGGGGGCGGGGGGCGAGGGTTCCCCCGCAGCTGGCGGAGCCCGGGCAGAGCGCACGCAGAACCCTGTGCAGCACCTGCCCGCGCCCGGAGGCGGACGCAGCCCCTTCGGAGGAGCATCGAGCAGAGGACGGGCCCCAGAGCGCCCGCGGGCTCCTGCGCCATCCCCCCAGGAAAGTGGGGCGAAGATGCTGGTGCCTCGGGAGACGCACCCCCTCCTTCCCTCCCCGCAGCGCGGTGACTCAGCCTGGCCGCCCCCGCCGGCTGAGCTGGGCACCCGCTGCGGCTCTCTCAGGACCCCCGCCCTGCATCCCACCGGGGAGCCCCCTCCCCATCCGACCCGTCGGGCCGGCCCCCCGCGTCCCTCTGCGCCCGGTCGGCCAGCCCACACGCACATCGACAGCCTCTCGCCTTCGCGCGAGGAGCTGTTCTCTCAGGACCGGGCGGGGGTGGGGCCTCGGCAGGACCGCCCCGCTCCACCCCACCGACCACCCCCCCCTCCGGAAGTGCCTTTCCACAGGGACGTCTTTGACGTCACAGGGCTTTGACGTCAAGGGCCGCGTGCCTGTCCGCTAGCACGGGAGCCCAGAAAGGCGGGAGACGCGGGGGAGGAAGAGCAGCAGCGCCCCCAGCTGCGGGAGACAGAGGCACTCCCCTCCCCCCCTCCCGGGCAGCGCGCCGGCACCTTGGCTGCAGACTGCTTACTGCCCGGCCGCCCCGAGTAACAGTCTCCAGTCACGGCCACCGACGCCTGGCCCCGCCCCAGGACCGCGGACCCGGGGCCCTCTGTCCCTAGAGTCCTCCGCCCCCAGCTGGCTGCTCGGGCGGCCGCTGTCCGCGGTGCTGATCCGGCGCGAGCTCGGCCATCGGGCGGTCCCTTCCCCGGTCCCCAGGGGCTGCGAGGGGCGGCCGGCCCACACGCGCATCGCGCCGCCCGGTAGCGGTCCAGCGCCGGGTCCTCCGCCGGCCCCCACCTCGGTCCTGACGTCAGCCTGACTGGAGCTGCCGCGCGCCCCGCCCCCGCGTCTCCAGGGCAACCGTGGCTTTCGATTGTTACTGTGGGAACCGGAGGTAACAGTCTACAGCCATGGTCGCCCCGCAGCACGCCCACGCGCCGCGCCACCCCGCGCGGCTCACTGCTGCCCCAGCCAGGGGGAGGCCGAGAGCAGGAGGAAGCGGGGGCGGCGAGTCAAGAGTCGAGGTGTCTGCGGGGGTGGCGAGAGGTTTGGCGCAGGCAGGCGGGCTACTCCCGGGTCTAATTGCCGTGCTTCCGCCGAGGCAGAGAAGGAAGCAAGGTGTGCAGAGTGTGTCTAACCGCCAGCCTCGGTGACCGTCCTGTTTTCCGAGCCAAGGTATTGCAGCCAGGGGATGGCGAGAAGGGCGGTAGTTATGATATTTGGGGGGTTTTAAAAATCTCCTCAGTGGGACGGAGGCTGCTGAGACCTGGATGCCAGAAGAAATGTTTGCCTCCTGTGGACTGAAGTGGTTACACAGGAAAGTTGGCCTAAATGCACCACCAGCTCACTCTTCCAGGAACCCTTAGCTGAGTAGGCAGAGGGCCATGAGTAATTCTTGAACTCATTTTCTGATGGCGTTGCAACCTCCCCTCCCTCCTCTCCCCACTCTTTGCGCCTCTTCAACCATGTAGGCTAAGAGAGGTTGCCAACCTTCAGGAACGCCAGTGAGTTTGTGAAGTTAACCAGGTCCCTAAAGCATTGTCTGAACATATCAGCATCCTCCCCTCAGTCTAAGTGCTGGATTCCAATTTGAAACAGTATCTCAAAGTAGCCCTAAAGAGGGGGAGTGAATCAGAGGGGCTGAAGTCCTATTGTGCCTGTGAAGTGTGTGCAATGACCTCTTCAAAAATGTCACCTGTGTGCTCGCTTGGGCAGCACATATACTGAAAGTGGAACGATACAGAGACGGTTAGCATGGCCCCTGAGCAAGGATGACACCCAAGTTAGTGAAGCGTTCCGTATTTAAGACAACACGTCACCTGCAGCCACCATCACCTACTGCAGGGGCTATTGCATACGGGTGCAGAACTTTCCTGGGGATCGTGTTGGGAATGGTTACTGCAACCCAGCCCTGCCATCCATGAATCCAGTTTTTCTTTACTCTTCCATAACCCCTCCTTTTCTAAACTTCTAAGACAACTGGTGCTGATTTCACAGCTCATCAATGCCCACATGCTGCCTTCCTCTCACCTAAGGACCCTGAGGTCTTACATTAAAATGCACTCAATTCTGGAATCCAGTGGGCATCCATGGGCAGATGTAGTGCATGCAGGTGGGAGCAATGCACAGAGAAGCATCCCAAGCATCATCCACGGTTGTTACAGGACCATGTTGTTTCTGAGCATTCTGTAAAATGGGACAATTCTTCTTTCGGGCAGGTTTGATGTGAGGACCAAACAGGATCATGTGAGTAAGAACCTTTAAGAACTGCAGAATGCTATTTTGTTTTTAAGTACTATTCTATGAGGCTACTGTATCTTTATCAGGACGTGTTGGTGCTGGGGAGAACCCAGCCCTGGGCAGTTAGGCAAAATGAACAGGAGAGGGCGCAGCTGGGAGCAGGGGGTGCATCTCTCTAAGAGATCTCTGGGACTGGGATTGTGAGAGGTTCTTTGCTAAGGGACTCTCTCTTCTATTTGCTTTAGGAATCTAAAGTGGAGTGAAGAAGGAGAGAGAAATGAGGGGTATTCTGAAAAGAAGAGACCGAGTCTTTTGCAGTTGGAGCCCATGTAGAGAAGGTGGTCAGAGGAGGAAAACAGCCAGAAGACAGTACAATGTGGAGCTTCTGTGTCTTGGAAATCACGGAACGCACCCACCCCAGCTTATTAGGAAGGTGAGGCCCAGACAGGACATTTAGCCCCAAAGGAGTGAGTGGTGGCCTCTGCTCACCTCCTACAGGGCTGCTGAGAAAGCAGTGGCCAAGAATGTGAGCTCTTGGATCCGAACCAACTTTGGGTAAGTTATTTAGCCTCTCCATGCCTGTTTCCTCGGTTGTAAAATTAAGTTAATAGTATCTACCTCGCCAAAACCGGTTTGGCTCAGTGGATAGAGCGTCGGCCTGCGGACTGAGAGGTCCCGGGTTCGATTCCGGTCAAGGGCATGTACCTTGGTTGCAGGCACATCCCCAGTGGGAGGTGTGCAGGAGGTGGCTGGTCGGTGTTTCTCTCTCATCGATGTTTCTAACTCTCTATCCCTCTCCCTTCCCCTCTATAAAAAATCAATAAAAATATATTAAAATAAATAAATAAAAATAATAATAAAATAAAATAGTATCTACCTCATGAAGTTGTGAGATTAAATTAGGCAGCGCCCTGACCGGTTTGGCTCAGTGGATGGAGCGTCGGCCTGCGGACTGAAGGGTTCCGGGTTCGATTCCGGTCCGGGGCATGTACCTTGGTTGCAGGCACATCCCCAGTACGGGGTGTGCAGGAGGCAGCTGATCAATGCTTCTCTCTCATCGATGTTTCTGACTCTCTATCCCTCTCCCTTCCTCTCTGTAAAAAATCAATAAAATATATTTTAAAAAATTAGGCAACTATAAAGCTCTACTTACCATGTTTGGCATACTTAGCACTCAACAAATGGTATTCCCCTTTCTACCCTCTGAATCTCATTTTCCTTAGTTATAAGCTGAAAAATGTTAAATCAATGATTCTTGAGAGCTTGCTCCCCCTCCCTAATGGAGAGCATGAGAATCACATGGGCTTTTATCAAATAACACAACAGAGACTTACAGTCTCTCTAAACAGCTTTAAAATATGATGTTGCATGGAAATGATCATGGATAGCTTGTCAAAATGCAGATTCCTGGGTCCCAGTGATTGAAGATTTGGATCTGAAGTTTGGCTCCAGAAATCCAAGTTGTTGTTGTTTTTTAAAATATATTTTTATTGATTTCAGAGAGAGGAAGGGGGGAGAGAAACATCAGTGATGAGATAATCATTGATTAGCTGCCTCCTGCACACCCCCTATTGGGGATGCGCCACAAACTGGGCATGTGCCCTGACCTGGATCAAACCCTGACCTCCTGGTTCATGGGTAGACACTCAACCACTGAGCCATGCCAGCTGATGCAACATGATGCCAGGTGACATGTCACTTGTTGGAACCAGTGGACCACATGATCTGTTCTCTTCTGGGTGATTTTCGGGGGAAATTCTCATCTCAAGCCTGAGCACTTCTGCTGTACCTAATACTGCTCTGCTCTGCCTTCACCCTTCTAACTTAGCCCTGGCTTAAAATTCATTCCTTCATATATCTTCCCCTCTTTACTTTAATCTTCACAATAATCCAGTAGCACTAGCTGTGGTACACAAGCCATCATGTTCACCCCCTTGGGACCTTGCTGAAATGGGCAGCCTGTGATTGCCAGAAGGGCTCGAGAGCCCTGAACTGCAGAGCCACTGCATTCCATTTTGAACTGCTTATTTCCAGAAAAGTCAGAAATCTGAATTTTTGTGTGAAATTCCTAAAATTTCAAATATCACAAATCCTTTTTTTTTCTAAAATGCCATGGCCCAAATCCAACAGGCCTGTAGGAGAGTAATTCAGTCCATTTCAGTCTTCACCTTCTGCTAAGGAAAAGACCCCTTTAAAAACCATGAGCAAGGCAGAGGTAGACTGAGCTAAGAACTTTCTCCCCACACCCACTTCCGGCAGCAAAGGTCCTAAACCAGTAAACTGGGTCTGTCCAGGCAGGTAACTCCACTTCTTAAAAAGAAAAATATCTTGGACAGCTGCTAGCTATAGTGCCGAACTCAGAATTTTTGGTAACTTAAGAACTATTAGTCTAGTTGTCTTAGGATGGACTGGAGTATTTCTGGTCCATTATTTAAGTCCCTGGGGGGCAACCATGCTAGAGGGATAGATAGGTTCCGTTATGATCTTCTAGAAAAGCAACAAGTTGTTGAGCCTGCAGATAGAACTGAAGTCAGAGAGCAGTGAGGGCCGCGGGGGAGCGCAGGAAGTGGGGGAAATGGCTACAGTGGGCGGACTTTAGAGTGGCGAGAAACAACTGCAAACCAGATGGGCTGCTTAGGCTTGGCTGTGATCACTACAGTGTAGCATCAATCTCAGAAATGGCAAATAGGGGCATGTTCAGAAAGGGGTTTCTTCTGTGCTGTCTTTGGCCTCAATCCAAGGTTTCTCACCATCCCACCCTTTGAACTCATAGCTCAGAGGAGCTAAGGAAGTTATGGAGACAGCAGAGAACACAAGAAGCCAGGGTTCAACAAAAGGCCAGCACACAACTCTCAGGGACCAGGATGGAGGAAGCCTCAACTCAGGATGGTCCGGGCAGAGCCTTGTCAGGTCCTCTCTTCCCAGAACTTCTGATATAAATTCTCCCCGATTCAGCTCAGACCTCCTTTCCTTCAGCTTGGGACTTAAGACTTCCAGCAAAAATGTGTCTGTGCCCACACACGCAAGAGCTTCTCCCAGGGGCTAACTGGAAACACCGCCTTCCTTGGTGCTGCCCTGGAGGCGCTGCGATCGTGGAGATTTGTTATAAAATGGTTTGGTTTTGTTTTCTGTATCAGGAAAAAGATGCTCAAAATCAAATCACCACTTTGTGTGGAAGACAGTGGTACCAGCCCCTACTTTTCCCATGTCACCCTCCACTCATTCAGGGCTCCACTAGCCTTTTCCATGTTTGAGCATCATGCCAAGGTCAACGTCCACTAAGGCTGCCTGCTCCCCATTTTCTTTGAATACAGAGCTGGGCTTATGGAATCTGAGTTTTAAGAACTGATATTTGTCTCTTTAAAAAATATATATTTTTATTGATTTCAGAGAGGAAGGGAGAGGTAGAGATAGAAACATCAATGATGACTGAGAATCATTGATCAACAGCTTCTCCCCCACCTCCCCCTCTCCCCGACCCTGGGACTGAGCTTGCAACCCAGGCATGTCCCCAGACTGGGAATGGAACTGTGATCTCCTGGTGCATAGGTCAAAGCTCAACCACTGAGCCACACCGGGGAGCAAGAACTGGTATTTGTCTTACTTGGTGATGGTGAGGAGCACAAATAGCAGTGGGGGTCCCAGGGTAGGGACAAGGGGAGAGCAGGGATCACAGAGGCTGCCCCAAAGTCAGTGTCCCCACTGGGGTGAGGAGGAGGATACAGGGACCCGGGCACGTGTTGATCTCTCACTCTGCAAACTGGTCCAAGAACTTGAGGTAGGCCTGGCGCTGTGATGCAGCTGCTGGAATGAAGTGGCCACCAGAGTGGGTGAGAGTGATGGGTCCAGTGAATCGGCTAGCCAGTTGCATACTCTCCTGAGAGGGGATGACACGGTCAGTGTCCCCAAAAACATGGAGTGAAGGCAGCGACAAGGGACCCTGCAGGACGGATTCCTGGAGGCCAAGGCCCCGAGGACAGAAACCAGATACCAAGATGATAAACCTTGGCAAGGGGAAACGGGGATCGCCTGCTTGGCCAAGGGCACACACAAGGGCTGCTAGCGCTGCCCCCTGGCTGAAACCAAGGAGCCCATCAAAAGGTCCCAGCTGGTTCAGTGCCTGTGCCACCGTCCCCAGGGCTGCTTCCAGACCTCTGCACACTGCGGGCTCTTCCAGCGCGGAGAAAACGTCTGCCCCCTGTTCCGAAAACCACCAGCCTCGAGGCTGCTCCTCCGGAGGGCAGGACCCTACAGAGATACGGGGGAGGGGTGGGGTGGGGTTAGGGCAAGGGGGATGCAGGAGGAAAGGCATGAGAGAGGGGGGGGGTTTGGGAATGACAGGGAGAGAAGCAAGTCTGAGGTTGGGAATAGAGTGTCTGGAAGAGGGAAGGGCGGGCGGAACAAATCAAAGTGTAAACATGGGAGGCTGGGATGAAAGAAATGAAAGGTATGGGTAGAATGAAGTGGGAGGGTGGGAGGAATGCATGAGGACAGAGTGGGGGTGCGCTGAAAAGTGTTTTAGAGACGAGGCAAGATAGAGGGGACTCGAGGCAAAATAGAGAAGCCTCGGAACGCATTTCCGGGGCAGGACTCCTCTCACCGGACTCCGGCCCGGCGCCCGCTGTGTCCACAACCGGGTGCGGGCCGCTGAGGCACACTAGCTCGGCGCGGCCCCGCAGCGCCTTCCTCAGCGCTCCCGTCTTCTCGCGGAAGCCCCGCTCGCTCTGCCGGAAACCCGCCAAGCACAACACGCGCAGAGGCCGCGGCGCGGCCATAGTGCGGGGCAGTGCGCCAGAGGAGACGGAAGCGACCTCTCCCCGAGCGGAAGTTGAATTACGCGAGGGGCGGAGCCAGAAGGCCGGCAACACCCTGAAGGCGGGCCTCCGAGCAAGCGAGCGTTCCCAAGACCAGGCGGAGGGGTGGGGCGCGGCCAGCGCAGGGCGGATACCTGAGACTCAGGAGCGTCTCACGGAGCGAGTGGCACCTCTTCCTCGTCTCTGCAGCTGCAACCCTCGCAAGTCACCGCTGGAGAAAGGCGCGCGGATCCCTCCTGCGTCTGAGTTGCACACTTTGGTCAGGGTCCCACTTCTGCGACGTCGTCCATCCCGCTCGCATGCATTTCCCGTAGCGGCCGCACGGCGGCGGCCTCGGCACGCGTTGCTAGGGAGCGACCACTCCTCCCTCCTTGGGAGTCGCTGCCTACCTTCCCCAGCGCAGGCCCGCGGGGTGCCTGGGAGGACCGGTCTCGTCCGTGGTTCACCGTCCACGGCCCCAAGGAGCTGCCAGCATAGAAGTCCATGGGGTAGGGCTGCTGCCAGGAAATGTCCCGCAGGGCCACCGCCGCCTAGAGGAGGAAAACCGGACAAAAACATTTCCAACACTTTTCTGCACAGGATCAGCTAATCCTCACAGTGGCCTAGAGATCCTGTTACCAATGTAACACAGAGGGAATGTCAGGCGCAAAGAGGTTGAGAGACTTGCCCAAGGCCACTCAGCTAGGAAGTGGCTCAGCTGTAACTGCCCGCCTGCCCCACTGCACTTCAGATCCCTCCCTTCACAGAACCAGGTGCAAAGTCCACTCCCTCAAATGTTGGTGTTACCTCATACGGTGTCAGCAGCGGCTTGGGGAAGGCTGTGCCCCAGTCAATGGAGAGGCGTGGGCATGCCACCTGTACCCACCTGGGAAGGGAAGTCAGATCAGACCGAGGGAGGTCTTCCCCCTCTCCTGGGCAGCATGTGAAGAACAGGACTGTGTCCCCAACACACCCAGTGAATGCTTAGTATGAATTCTAAAGTGAAGACGGTAACGTACTGCTGTTTAGAATAACACTGTAGTGTTGCTTGTCTTCGGTTTCCTTCCCTGACTACACGCTTTCTGAGGGCAGGGCCTGGGCAACTCCTTTGTGACAGTATTCCCAGAATCAAATTTAGTGCCTGGTACAATGCAGATGCCAATGTCATCTCATACAGAACCACTGTGACGGTGCAGTTGCTTGTCAGCCCCAAGACAGACAAAATATGTGTGGTCTAGAGCAGTGGTCACCAATCTTTCGGACCTCACGGGCCACCGGTTGACGATGGCTGCTCTAGAGGGCAGCCCCTGCTGGATGAGTGCTCTGTAAACATTAGAATTTCATGATCATGGAAGCAATTCCTATTGACTCCAGCCCTCCGTATGTGCTAGGCAGGACCCAGATTCTAAACTTCGCTAGCCAGTCATAGCTAGATAAGGAGGAGAAACTTACACGTCCACCTGCGGAAGCAGACTGAGCTTGCTGGGGAAGATCTCGGAGAGCAGCAGCCTCACGAAGGGAAGTCCCAGGGCTTGCAGCCTGGATTCCAGGTGCTGGTGGTAGAGGAAGGCAGAGCTGGAGTCATCATGATCAAGCTGCCAAGGCTAAATTCTTTGGCCTACTGATTTTTCCCACTGCCTGATGGTGTCCCAGTCAATCCCTTCCCCAGAGGCCATCCCAAGCCCTCTGACCTCCAGAATCTTGGGGCTGCCCTGACGGCCCAAGGTGCCCAGGATAAGGCCCCAGGATTTAGCTGAGCGGGCAGTGGCTATGGCTTCTTGGCGGTTAGTCTGCATTCGCTGATGGTCATAGTGCTCTCTGGATAGGACTTTGCTGTATGGATCATATCTGGAAAAGAAGCTGTCAGGGTCACAATGACAGCCACGTGTGGGACTCAGCCCCTTGGTCTCCTGAACCTTCAGGCTCCATGCAGGTAATTAGGAACAGAGGCAAGAGCATGGATTGTCATTGGGAAGACCAGTCCCACAGCGGGGCAGGCAGGAGTGGGAGGGGTTTTAGGATACCCATGTGAATCCCAGGGGACGGGTAGGTACTGTGCAGCAGCAACACTAGGTTTGATATTAGGTTCAGGACCCAAGTACCTCATATCTTTAGGGCCGGTGGCTGCTAAAGGGCCAGAGAATGAGGATTTGGCTGATTGAGGGGCTTAGTGGCAGAGAATCCCACCCTCTCCCCAATTGGTTGGTCCAGCTCAGCCCATACCGGTAAGCAGGGACATCGGGGTTGGCAATCATGACAGACTCCAGATGGAAGCGGCCATCTCCAAGATATCTGTGGGGGGGAGGGGGGGGGTCAAGAGCGGGTGGTGGTAAGTGTGGTGGGGCAACAGAAGCAGCAGGCACTGGCTTGGGGTACAGAGGGCTGTGTTCTTGGCTGTCTGTGCCCCCTGGCTGTGCGGCCTGGCTGTATGTGAACTGGAACAAGTCATTTCACCTCCTGAGGTTTTGGTTTTCTTACTTGTAAAAAAGGAGCTTGAACTGGATGACCGTCAAGCCCCTCTAGTTATATGATGCAGAAGCTAAGAATGCCCCCAACCTTCTGGGGGTAAAGGCACAGCTGAGGCCAGGTAAGGCTGCTCCAGGCTGCAGAGATCCTCACTTGGGCGGGGGGCAGGGGCGGGGGACAGATTCTCCCTCGCTCAATACAGACAAGGGAGTGATGTTCAGGGTGTCATCTAAGCTGTAAATGAGGTTCCGGGTACACACTGGCTACTCTCTGCCCTAACTAGCTCCTGGGTCCAGCTCCTGAGTTGTGACAATAGATACTGTTTATTGGACTCATGCCTGCTGTGCACTGGGCCTGGGCTAAGCACCTGGCATGGATGACTTCACTCAGACCTATCAAATAATCCTCTAAGCTACCTATACTGTTCCCATTTTACAAGATACAACTGAGGTTCAGGGATGGTAAGAAACTTGCCCACCCCTGGTCAGTGTGGCTCAGTTGGTTGTCCCATGCACCAAAAGGTTGCCAGTTGGTTCGATTTCTAGTCAGGGCACATGCCCAGGTTGTGGGCTCAATCCCCAGTAGGAGGTGTGCAGGAGGCAGCCAACCAATGTTTTTCTCCCCCCCCCCCCCCTTCCTTCCTCTCTCTCTCAAATCAATAAAAACATACTTAAAAGCCCTAGCTGGTTTGGCTCAGTGGATAGAAGAACTTCAGCCTGTGGACCTAAGGGTCCCAGGTTCGATTCCAGGCAAGGGCACATACCTGGGTTGCAGGCTCCTCCTAGGCCCGGGCCCTAGTCAGGGCGCGTGCAGGAGCAACCAATCAATGTTTCTCTCATATCGATATTTCTCTCTGTCTTTCCCTCTCTTCCACTCTCTCTAAAAAAAATCAATGGAAAAATATTCTCAGGTGAAGATTAAAGAAAAAAAAAGGAACTTGCCCAAGTCACACATCTACGGAGCAGTATATCTAGGGCTCAACTCTAGGCCTAACAATCAGGAGGCTGTCCCCAGCATGCCCTGGGAGGGCATGTCCTTCTCTGGGAGGGCACGCCGAATTTGAGGAATGGCCAGCACTCCGGGTTTCCCTCCCTCCAACACACACGTCAAAGGCCCCAAACGTAGGTATCTGTGAGCTCAGTTATGCAGGCACAGGCACAAGGGAAATGCCGCTTGGGAAGCAGGGCTGCCAGGCCTGGGCTGGCAGCGGGCAGGGGTGTCTGTGTGAGCACAGCAAGACCCGTGGAAGCAGAATCTGCAGCCCCAAAGGTGGGCTAAGTCAGGGGGGTGCCCCTGCCTCCTTTCCTGCCATTAGCTAGGAGCGGGGCTCCCCTCCCAGTCCCAGCCAGGAGCTGTCAGCTCTGAGGCTGGCTGCATTCACACAACATTAAGCATTTCCATTACCTAAAATAATTAGGCAGCAGGAGACACGCCGCTCCTACTTGTTAGCTGTCCGGATGCTAAATTAATGGGGCTACAGCCTGGGTATACCCATCCATCTTCTCCAATTATAGTCCCACCATTTCCAGCCCACCCTCACCCCCCATCAGGCCCTCTGATTCCTGCCCCACCCTGAGCATAGCCTTCTGGACAGTGGACAAGGGCGCTGGTGAGGGAGGCAGAAAATCTGAAACCCTAGTTGGACCCCATCTTGCAGGTGACCTTGAGCAAATAGTTAAGGAGTTTTAGACTCCCAGGGTACATTTCTTATGTCTGTAAAATTGACACCCCCATTTTTCACTTACATAACAGCCTCCACCTCTTTGGGCAGGTAGGGTGATGTGCAGCCCAGAATCTCCCCAGGGGACAGGGGCTTACACTGTGGGACACTCATGCGATACTCAGCTTTCAGCTCCTGGGCAACTGCCTGTAGGGAAAACAAGAGAAGGAAAGCAAGTGGATGGGGAGGGAGAGCCGGGGCCAGAGGACCAGCCTCGGCACCTGGCACGGGGACCTAAGAATAGCTTAGAGACTAGCTGCTGTCTGTCCACTTACCTGCAAGGTTGACACAAACTGTATGGTGCTAACCAGGGCCAGGGCACTGGCTGGGGGAAAGGTGAGGCGGATGGAGTCCAGTAGGTGGGTAGTGTCTATCCGGATGTCCACAAAGACATACAACACCCGTAAGTCTTGGGCAGAGGTGTCCATGGGAACTGGGAGGAGGGAAGAGTGCAGGAGACTGTGGTTTGGAAGGCAGAAGGCCTGGCCCAGGCCAACGTCTCTGAGAAGCCAGTGGCTTCAAGCTGGGGATAGAAGGAAGTGGTGGGGGAGGGGGGCGTCACAGGTCTGTTAGAGGCTCCTTCTTGGTCACTTGGGGCGGGGGGAGGCGGGGGTAAGGGGGCAGCCTGCTATACCAACAGCCTTTCAAACACACGTATCTGGGACAGCAGCATGGTTTCCAAGGCAACCAAATCCAAAGGAAAGATCCACCTGCAGAGCAGGAAGGCTGAGGCCATCCCAGAAACCAGGAGGGACCTCATGCCTGCAAGCAGGACCAGGCGCTGTGATGGAAATCAACATGCAATCCTGCCTCCCTACCAGCCCTGCCAGGGTCCAGGTGTCCCGGTCTGCCATACCCAGGCAGCTGTGGCCATAGTGCACCAGGAAGTCAGCTCCCAGGGCCCTTGCAGTAAAGTCATCCACACAGCAAGCCCCGTAGGTCACATCACCCATCACCATCACTTCGGCCTCTGTGAACCTGTGGGGATGGACAACAGTGGACAGTGGTCCAAGGAGCGAGGTGGCAGAGAGATCTAACCCTGTGCAAGGATCTCAGGGCCCAGCGCCTCCCTCTCCACCTCACCCAGCTCCTTGGGTAGGCAGCTGCCCCTTCTGCCAACAAAGAGTAGGAGGGGCCCAGCTGCCACCTCCTCCAGCCCTGGCAGCAGCTCCTGGAACTATAGCTGTATGGGGATGGTCTCTGTAGCACCTTGATGCCTCTGCTCGGGCTCAGACTGCAAGAGGGACCCTCAAATCTCAGACTGGCATGCACAGGGTCAAGCAAACACAGACCTCCTGACGCATCCCACCCAGAGCAGTGAGCATGTACACATATGCAAAGGCACCTGCCCCCAAGTCTTGGCACTGTGGGGTGCGTGGGCATGCATATGTGGGCACACACAGCCTCCCTGATGCCCAGACCCCCTGCTAATCCTCACCCTTAATCAGGGCCCTCTGTGCTCAGGATGGGGGGACCCATGCATAGCTCCCCCATAGCACATGGCACTGCCCACACGCCCCATGTGTCAGGAAGAGTGGGCTCTGGCCAGCACATTGCCAGATCTGCTGCCAGGCCTGAATCACTGTGGGTCGGGGGTGGGTGGGAAGACCCTTCACCCCCCTGAATTCACTACAGGAATGAGAAGAGGACCAGCTCCTCCCTGAGAGACCCATCCCTGGGGCATGCATTCTGGCGCAGTGACTAAGGTCACTCCATTTCTCTCCTGGGGGCGTGGTGGGGAAAGCTGAACTGCTGCCAGGCAGCCCCTCCCCTCCTCCCTCCCCATCCCCATCCCCATCCCCATCCCCAAATCAGTTGTGCACAAAAGCAGATTATTCAGCTCCTTAGAATGCAGCCCAGGCATCTGAGTCAGCCTGAGCACTTAATTTTTTATAGATTAAAATGTATGCAAATTGGCCCAAGCCCCAGAGAGCATCCCTATGGGGCAAGAGGATGGGAGTAGGGAAGGGAGTTTGTGGCGGCGGGATTAGGAGCAGGGTGGGGGGAGGGCAGCAGCAGGGAAGTGGGAGGTTCCCATCACGAGATGACCTCCCCTTTCTCCATTCTCCCTCCCTGTTCCTGTGTGGGTTCCAGATGGCTGAGCACTCACCCTGTCCGCCCAAGGATGGCTCATTGTATTGAAGAAACTTAGAGGAAAGGAGTAGAGGAAATGAACACCATCTCTAAGGCACTTCTCCCCACTAAGCCCCTCCTTGCCCTATTCCCCAAGATGTGCCAGACATAAAGGTTCCCCTTGGCCAGACCCGGAGCCGTCGACTCAGCCCGTTCCAGGGTCAGCTTTGAGGATTCTTAGGTTTCTCCTCAGGCCCCACCAACTGCTCTGTCTTAATTTTTCCCTTTGTATGTGCATGGCTGTCAGGCAGAGGTCCAGAAGGAAAGAATCATGTCAACAGGCAAAGCTGTAATGGCCATGGGGTCTTGGCTCAGCTCCCTCTCCTGTACCCCAAACCTCACCTTTCCAAGATATCGACAATGGTACAGGCGAAGAGGAGAAGGCCTTCCGGCATTTGCAGGGCCACTGCAAGACAAAGCAGACACATGAGAGCAGAGGATGGGTAGGTAGAGGCTGGAATGGGGACAATGCCCCTAACTGGGCCAGGCAACCGCTCCACCCCCACCCCAGCTCAAAGCCTGGCAGCTTACCCTTCTTGGCCTGGGCCTGCTGGACCCTCCAGATGGTCTTGGGGATCTCAAAGTTATAGTTGGAAGGCAGGACTTGAATAGCTGCCTGCAGCTGGGGGTTGTTCAGGATCTCAGGGGGTATCTGATTGGCCAAGCGGCCCCGAGGGACTCGACCTAGGATTAATGTAGGGCCTGCGTCAGTACCTGGCCAATCCCACAGCCAGACTCAGCTAAGCTGTTAGCTCCACCGAAGTTTCAGTCCCAGATCCCAGACCCCTTGGGGCTCGCCCAGCCATCTTCCCCACTGAGTTCATCCTGCAGGTGCTGGAAAGCAAACTCCAGCCAGGAGGAAACCTGCACAATTCATTCCCATGTTGTGAGATTATTGGGAATCAAAGACTTGAGCCATGAATGGGGTACAGTTCACCCTTTACCTCAGGCGAGCAGAGGTGACACCGGGGGACTAAACTGAGGGACAAATGGAAAGAAAAAGTCCATACAGCTGCTCCTTGATAGAGAACAGCCCTGAGGAAAACCCAGGAGCCATGGCAGCCCAAGAATTCTGGGAAAATGTGCCCCCTCCCCCAACCTGAGAACACCTTGAAGTTCTGAGGTCCTAGATAAGAGATCTAGAACCAGCACAACTGTTATAAACTCTAATGTAAAAGACTGCCTTCCTGCCCAGCCAGCGTGGCCCAGTGGTTGAGCGTCAACCTGTGAACCAGGAGGTCACAGTTCGGTTCGGGTCAGGGCCCACACCCAGGTTGCCAGCTTGATCCCCAGTATGGGGTGTGGAGGAGGCAGTCAATGATTCTCTCTCATCATTGATGTTTCTATCTCTCTCTCCCTCTCTTATCCTCTCTGAAATCAATAAAAATATATATTTTTTAAAAAGATTGCCTTCCTTACTTGAGTACACTCATTACGTCTACACTGGTTAATTCCTGCACTCTTCCTTCTCCTCATTTAAAAGGGAAATAAACACCATACGTTTAACTGACTTAGCAAGTTCCCTGGTCCCACTGTTCCACCCCACGAAGAATGGAAACAACATACTCTAGTCAGGACTGTGGGCAAATAGGTTTAAGGGCAGAAAAGTGGCCTCGATCTTTAGGGGACAGTAGTCTAGTGGGGGCAAATGTAGGCATACAAATAACTAAACCCCCTGATTAAAGGAGAAAACACTGCCGCCCCTTACCAAAGCTGAAGCCCTTAATCCGCATCCTCGTCCCCACAATTCAGTTTAGGAGCCAGACAGTTCGGGAACGTAATAAGGCGAGCAGTTACGTAAATCAGTGAACACTGGCCGAGCCTGTACTATCTGTGCCGGAACTTCTGTTAGGGCCTTTGCTCTGATAGGCCGGATTCTCCCAGGCCTGGAGGGTGGGGTGGTGGTGAAGTGGGGAACTCGCATGGCCCATCGGGGCGCCGAGGCCAGATGTGAATGTCACCACTAGGGTTTTGTTCAGTCGTGTCAAAGGCCTTGGAGCAACCAGCCCCGTGCTCCTGGGCCCGAGTCCCTCCCTTGTGGTTGTTGAGGTGCAGAAGCTGGTACTCTTAGCAGCTCAATTTGTCCCAAGGACCAGCAGCCGCCGCCCCCTTTAGCACGTTTACGTCAGTATTCACGGGAAGATCGAGGTCCCCGCGTCTAGCCCCTGCACCTTGCACAGGCCTGGTATTCAGTGGGCGCTCAGTAAGTGCCTGGTGGGTGAAACCACGAGCCCCTTCCCTGCAAGCGTTCCCTGCGACCCCCGGGGAAGGCCCGCTGCAAGGCGCCGGGCTCCCCCCTCCCAGCCAGGTCCGTTTTTCCCGTGAGTCTTCCTTCTTCACGCCCCTGCCTGCCGGCCACGCGGAGGGCAGCTTCTGGCTTCAGGACCACACGCTCCCGGGAGGGGCTGCTCACGATCGCGCCCGAAGGCCACACGAGCACCCCTGGGCTCCGGTGACAGCGGCCCAGAGCGAGTGACGGCGGGCCTCCCAGGTCTGGCGAAGAAAGGGGGCTGGTCCCGTCTCTGACTTGGGGAGTCCTACCCGGGGACGCGAGGTCCAGAGGCCGCAGCGTCATAAGCACCCACCTCTGCCGAGGCCGCTCCGGCCGCCCGGGCCCGCCGCCTCGGAGGCCACCAGCGCCGCCATCGCCGGCCCGCCCACGTGGGGACCGAAAAGGCAGCACTAGAGGAACGCGGAGCGCGCAGGCGGGGCGATCGCTCGCCGAGCGGCGGCGAGGGGCGGGGCCTGGCTGGGCGGGGCCCTGGAGGAGAAGGAAGGGGCGGGGCCGCTGTGGGCCCGGCTCTGCCCGCAAGGTCGGGGCTCGCGGGAGCCCCTAGTGGCCCCGGGCCGCAGCGCTGCGCTCTCCCCGCGGACCCTAACCTGGCACTCCCAGGGCAGGGCTCCCTCCCCTATCTGTCCACTCCCTGCCCGACTTCTGCGGGCCGATTCTGTGAACGGGGACACCACCAGGTCTTCCTTCTGCTCCACCCCCCCGGTAACGGCAGTGGACGGTGTAGGTGGGTCCACATTCCCTACCTCGGAGGACCCCGCTGCCCCACAGGACAGAACTCTGTGCCCAGCTCCAAATTGAGTCTTGATGCCCATTTCCAGAGCGCCGGGGTGGGTTGCCATTCTCATCTATATATATATATATATATATATATATATATATATATATATATATATATATATATATATATATTTTTTTTTTTTTTTTTTTTTTTCAGAGAGGAAAGGAGAGGAAGAGGGAGATAGAAACATCAATTATGAGAGAGAATCATTGATTGGCTGCCTCCTGCATGCCCCACACTGGGGATGAAGCCCGAAACCCAGGGCACGAGCCCTTGACCAGAATAGAACCCAAGACCCTTTAGTCCACAGGCTGACGCTCTAGCCACTGAGCCAAACCAGCTAGGGACCTTCTCACCTTTAGAACCCACAGTGTGGAGGGGTCTCAGGTGAAGAAGTGCTACCAGGAGAAGGTCCTGAGCCTGAGGTGCTTCCGGTGGGGATGGGGCAGTCCGAGGACGCAGATCCTGGATCCTGGCCCACGTTTTCCCTGCCCAGGCTGCCCCTTAGGCTTATGGTGGATTCTCCTGCTCGTGGCTGAGCTCCTGGGATCCCAAAGGGAAGGCAGAGCAGCCAGTGAGACAGCGTGGACCTTTGAAAGAGCAAAGTACCTTCAAGACTGGCCTTCAGCAAGGTCTGCCCCATAGAGCAATGGTTCCCCAGAGCCATGTGCCCACCCAGCCTTCTGGCACCATCTTCCCCTCTCTGCAGTGGTGATGTGAGCACAGCTGGCCCTTTAAGACAGCTCTGTGGCCTCAGGCTCCCCTGGAGGCCCTCCCAGCTTGGAAACTCCTAATTAAGGTGCAGAGAGAAGTGAAAAACAAGCAGACGGGGACTGGCCCTGCCTGGGAGGCTGCCCAGAGAGGAGGGATGGCTGGGCGGGCTGGCCGTGAGCAGCCAAGAGGAGGGCCAAAAGGGGTCAGTGTTCTGCCCCTCCGAACACCGACTCATGCTCTTCCGACAGTCACCACTTTGAACAGGGATGTGGGGCAACATGGCTCCAAGAACACACCTCTCACCTTGATGAGAGTCCAGCCTGAACTTCCCGTCTCCCTCAGTTTCTCTGGATCCCCAGGGCGCAGGATATCAATTCTAGGGATCCCCTCAGTCCAGCTTCTCCCCCTTTACAACACGAAGGTCCAGCCTGTGGGCAGCTCTGGTTCTGGATTCAGCTTTAAGTTCCAGGAGGGAAAAAGATTGGCTTCCGCAGAGCAGTGGCTTCTCCCTAGCGGCACCCTGCTGGGGCTTTTTCTGAGGTAGAGGTGGGGGCGGCAGAGGTAGAGGTGCTTGATAATGGAAGGTCCCCATTGTCTTATAACATGGCACTGCAGCCTCTGTGCTGAATGAGCTGCCCCAGCCCCCGAAAAGAAACCAGGTGATGTCCAGGCCAACTAGACACCAAGGACAGATGTGAGCATGTCCCCCAAGACCCTGCAGTGCAAAACATTGGGGGCTGCCATTCAACTTAGTCCAAGAACACCTCCATCTGTCTGTGGGGGGTCTCCCTGCCCGAGTTACTCAGCAGTCTGAGTAATTACTGCCTGACAAGAAGGCGGGCGCAGTGCACCCCCACATTAACCACAACACCCGCCTACAGTCACCCCCACCCCTGGCTGGACTCCAAAGCCGCACTCAGCCCTGCTGAGGCTGAAATAACTCTGCTTCTCACACTCACGCCCAGTTCCAGCCAACTTTGCTTGAGAGGCTGGAGTTTGTGGGGCAAAGGTTCATGGGGAGGCGGCTTGGGGAGGTGGGTGGAGGAGTAGCACACCCTGCTTCAGGCTGACAGTTTGGCCCTGATCTGCTGTATGATGCTGAGCAAGTTGTTCAACCTCCCTGGGCCTCAGTTTACATGCGGAGGGCCTCTGCAAGTTGTGTCATTGAGTTTGTCTTTCGTGTCAAAATGGCAGGGCTCAGGCAGGGAGCCGGAGCAGCCCAGCCCTGCAGCTGGTCAAGGCTAGGAGAAAGCTGCCTTGATGAGCTGGGCACATCAATGCCTTCAGTCCTCACCTCAAGATGGACCAATCTTCCCAACAAGCCTGCTGTCTCACCTTATTCTCACAGCTGCAATTCTCTCCTTCCTAGAATGGCCTTTCTCCTTCTCAGCCTGTGGGACACAGCCCTCAAGATCGAACCCAAATGGCACCTCTTCTGTGAAGTCTTCTTGATGGTCCTTCCCGTCCCTACAGAGCCGGCAGAGACCTCTCCCACCCTATGTATCTCCTCTTGTAACATTCGGAAAACGGATTGTGGGTCTTCCTTCCCTCAGCTTCTGGAAAGCCAAGCCTATATCGCTCGCTCACACCCTAGCTTCAGTGCATCGAATGCATGCATGGGTGAATGAATGATACTGGCCTTCTTGGTCTTCCTACAGTGCCAGGTTTTTCTCCAACAAATCACACAACTCATCCTCTCACTTTAATTGTATCTCTCCTTAGGTGTCAGTTGCGCAGAGAGCTTTCCCTGGCCCCTCATTTCAGCTCCAGAACACCACCATTTTCCTCCCAAGCACCGGCTCATGGAGACTTCCCGCTTAGGTCCCTGTTAGGCTGTAAACTCCACAAAGGCAGGGGCCTAATCTTTTGCATTGGCTGGAGTCCCAAGAATAGTAGTGCCTTACACATGGTAGCCCCCCAGTGAATATGTAGTGAATGCGTGACTTAGCCCACTTTTTCCTCTGCCAGCACCCCTCTTATCCCAGGCCAGTAGGGGGTGCCGGCCTCCACCCAGGATCTTGCCTAGTCTGAACGCTCAGCCCAATCTGCCCCTGCGGGACCTACTTTCTAGGCGGCGCCGCCTCCATTTTCTACAAAGCCCCGGCGGGTCTGTGACGGAGGGAAATCAGAGGCCCCCCTAGGCGGGGGAAGCTCACTGGAGCCCCACGTTGGTTCTTCCCTCCCTCTGGGTTTGCAACTGGGCCTCCTAGAATGCTTGCTACGGGGTCTAGACCCGCCTGGGGGCACGCCACACCTCTTCCCAAAAAGAATAGTGTCCTGGGACGCAGGATGCGAGGCGGCAGGGTCTGTCGGAGCTGTCCCGGGCTGGGAGGAGCCGTCGAGCCTCCTAGGAGGAAGCGGAGCCGACCCCAGAGGAGATGGGCAGGGATGCGGACTTGTGACCGCGGGCTCTGGGCGGCGGTCGTCTCGTCCCAGCTGGTCGGCTGAGCGCACGCTTCCAGCTGCCTGGCTGGGTGACCTCCATCCGCGAAGGGCGAACGGACGGGGGGTTGGGCTGCGGGTACGAGCTTTGGGGAGCCCACGGGGACGGGGAGGGGCTTTTTGAGTGGTCAGACGACCGGCCCGGGGGCTGGGACAGGTACCTGGACGCACTGGGGTGGAGGGTCGTCCCCCGGGGCGGGCTCAGTGAAAACACCTTGGGAGGCGGCGCCGCGCGCCTGAGCGCCGCTGCCCTGGGAATAGGACGGCGCTCGGCACCGCGAGCTGAGAGCACTTTCATAAATTTTGTATGGGAGGCGCTCCGTGAGCGGGGGCGGGGATCGGAGCGAGGGGGAGGGAGCTAGCGAGGGAGGGAAGGAGGGTGGGAGGAGGAAAGGTGGGGGAAGCCGGGGGGAGGAAGGGAGGCGCCCCGCTCCGCCGCTCGCTCGGTCCTGCAAACGCGCGCCGGGCGCTTTCCCCGGAGCTCCGCGTTGCGTGCGAGCGCCCTTGTGCAGCAGCGGCGGCGGCGGCGGCGGCGGCGGCCCGAGGGGGCGGAAAGGAGGGGGCCGCGGGCGGGGGGCGGCGTCCCCCCTCAAAACCGCCTGCAAAGTGCTCTGGGCTGCAGAAGCAGGCCGCCGGATTCGCAGAGCAAGCGGCTCGGGGGGCTTAGCGAGCGCGCGGGGCTGCTGGGCAGCGCCACGGTTGCTGGTGGGCGCCGGTGCCCTTTGCGCGGGGCTCGGGCTCACCATGCCCCTGCGGGGCCGCGCCGCCGGGCACAAGCGGATCCCCGGCTTGCCGCCGCCTCGACGCGCTCGGATTAGCTGCAGCCAGCGCCCAAGGATTTGAATCCAGACCCCGGAGGGAGCGCGTCTAGGCCGACCTCAGAGTGGCGGCCCCGCGGCCAACATGCTTCGCAAAGGTGAGTTGGAGCCGCAGGGGCAAGTTGGAGTTGGATGCGCACGGGGCAGAGCCGCGATCCTGGGTGCTGCCCGGAGCCGGGGCTCCGGCCCGGGAGCAGCCCCAGGCGAGCTGGTGGGCTTTGCGGGTGCGCACCCGCGGAGGGGTTGTTGCTGGAGCGCAGCCGGGTTCCGTGGCCCCTTGGGAGACACGGGGTTTGCCCCATGGATCAAGCTACCAGGCCTAGGGATCAGGCTCGACGAGGTCATTTCGAGACCACAGTGAGCTGCCCATGATGGAAGGGAAGCTGGCCTCCTGGGACCTCTGCTTTGCTATTACAAAGTTTTGCACTTGCAGGCTCCGTCCCCAGCGCAGGCACACGTCGCGGGCTTCTGTCGCTATGTGGGGCCGGTCCAACCCGCCCCAGTGCAGCCTTCCGTCAGTCACCGCGCGGCCCGGGCACTCACTGCGCGCCCTCGCTTCCCAGGTGGGGCCCGGACGCGGGCACCTTCCCTGCAACCCAGCCTTGGTCTCCAGGGACGGGGTCCGGGCACCCAGCGGTCGAGGGGGATGGCTAGCGCCTAATGTCTGGTTCCTCAAACTTTCCCTACCCCTAGAGCGGAGGGATGCGAAAGCGGAGGCCGTGCCGGCTGCGTGCGCTGCCTGTGCCAGGCTCAACTTGAGGTCTGGCCCAGTGACCACCTCACCACGACCCTCCCCGGCAGCCCGGCTCGTGGCCGAGCGTTGCAAAGTTGGCGCCAGTGCTGGGGAAGTTCCGCCGCGCCCCCACGTGGCTGCCGCGCGGGGAGCGGTCCCCGGGGCCCAGGGAGGGCAGGTGACCACGCCGTGAGTCCGTGGGCCCCACCACCCACAGCCCCGACCTCTGCCTCTGCTTCTCTCCCCTCGCAAGTCCGGGTGGGCTCCGCGCCCCGCCGCCCCCACTCCCCTGTCCGTCCCTGGCTTGGCCGGGTTGCGGACGAGCTTCGGCGCCTGCGGCGGACAGTGCGGGCCCTGCGGGAACCGGCTGAAGCGAGAGCTCAGGTAACGGAGGGGCCTGATCCCTGCGCTCCGCGCTCCAGCCTTAATCCGCCCTTGTTTCCATGGCAACAGGCCGAGGTGTCGTAAGCACAGGATTCTGACCTCACAGTAGGATGGAGAAGGAGAAAACGGGCAGGGGGAGGTGGCCGAGAACCGGGAAGCGAAGCCCCCAGGTGGGCGGGGAGAAACAGATGTAGGGGTGATGGAAGGGACCCCATAAGCAGGTTGGACCGGTGGGTGAAGAAACCACGCCTTCCCTGGGAGCGATAAAGGCTGTGCGACGGTCCCCACTTGCTCAGGCTGACCCAGGATCCCGGGTTACCCTGTCGTGTCAATACAAACTTGTGTGTGACTTGTGCCCTCCACGTGGGTCGGTGCAGTGCCGAGGCGATGGGGACTGCCTTTCACTGTGGTGTGGGGACAGTCTCCCTGGCTGGTGAGAAAACCCTTCCCCGATGCACCCCAGTTCCTTGTCCCTGCAGAAAGGGACTAAAAATCCCTTCAGCAACCAGAGTGTCTGCACAGAGAGGGTGCTTTTTACAGAGCTGAGCACAGGCCCAAACCTGCGACGCTTGGGCCCAGAGCGTGCAAACTTGCCCCAGTGGGGAAGGCTTCCCAGGCCAGTTTTAAAAGGCCTCCATGTTTGACTGCAGGTGTGTGATGGAGGCAGTAGGGAGGACTTGACATCTCATTTTCCCTTTGGCCTTTTGTCTTTTGGCACTTTGCAGTTAGAAATTAGCCATGAAGCAGCCCACACACTCGTTTAGATGGTTTAGGTGCTCGGGGAGGCTTGAGCAGCCCCCAGAAGCCTTTCTCTCCCATCTTTGCTAGCCAGAGGCCCCGAGTGGGATGAGCCCAGTGCATTCTGGGGGCCATTCCTGGGGGAGGCTCTTACCTGCTCAAGAGGTGGCCCTGGAGGCTTGGCAATCACGTGTGTTTCTAGATAGGCCTATTTCCCCCCTCCCTGTACAGCGTGGTTGATGGCAGATCTTCTACCAAAAAGAGGTTTCCCCCTGGATTGGCCTGAGGGAAATAGAGGAGAGGAGACGGCTGCATGGCCTGGAGCCTGCTGCTTGGACGTTGTGTGGGGCAAAGGGCTTCTGTTTTCTTCCTGGGCAATTTTCTCCCTCTGCCCCAGATCTGATCCCTAGGACTTGTGTGTTTTACACACTTGCAGGACACTCAGATTCTCGGTGTGGACTCTAGGTATGTGCCCACAGCCAAAGGTGTGCCTGAGGCGAATGTCAAGGGAGGTGGCCATTGAAGTTCCTGCTTCTCGAAATTGTTCTAAAGGCTCCAATCAAAAACGTTATAGGATGGGTTGCAGTGTCTCTGTCTATCTGATGCAGAGCCCTGCATGGGGTCCTGCCCCTGAGGAGTTTCATATTTCAGTTATGATTTGGAAAAGGGTTTGAAAGATGAGAGAAAAAAAAAAAGTAGCCTTCCCCAGGTCCTGGGGAGAGAGGAGAGGAGAAAAAACCCTTACCTTTCTGCAAAGGGTAGGGCTCATGGTCTTGACAGTGGAGTGCCTTGTGGAGTTGGGCGGCTCAGTGGTCCAAAGTCTCAGAGAAGGAGGAAGGTGAGAGTAGTTATTGGACCATGAGGGTCATCTCTGATTTCTGGTTGTCCTATTAGAGCAAGCAGGCTGCTGTCCGCTGGCAGGACATTGCATCTATCTCCTAATGAAGGCTTCTACTGAGCACAGCCCTACCTCGGTGAACCGGAACAGCCCTGAGCTCAGTGGATCCTGCTGCTGACAGGGCTGGTAGCTGAAGACGTCGGCAACTGCCCTGCCAGCTTTTCCATATCCTGGCCTGCCCTGTAGAACCAGGGGTATAAAAAGTAAACCTCCGGTCAGAGACGAGAGGCAGGCAGGGCAAGCGAGGCCCCGAGCCGCCCAGCACCATCCGGGAAGGAGGGGCAGCCTGCTGGGGATGTTGCTGAGCCAGAAGCGGCCTGCTTAAGGTCAGAATCTATGGTTTTCATTTTTAGAGCTATAAAAACAGCATGCAAATCAACAGCCTCTGGGCTAATCCAGAATCTTAAAGTTTTTTGTCTTGTTAAGCAAGGAAATAGAGTGCCAAATAGGCTTTGTTAAGTGGCAGTCGAATTAATAATTTAAAATCTTGTAGCTGTCTTTCATTAGAATTTATCTGTACATCAACCACAAAATCAGTCAAACACACTCATTTATAAGTTAATGCTACCCCTGAATAATTCAGCAAGCACTAGATGAAGTCCTGCAACCCAGTGAGATGCATTGTGTCCTTTGGTTTCCATAGCCAGATGGGCTGGCCTGGTGGCCAGCTTGGGTCTCCTTTGTGGAGAGAAGGGAAGGCACAGGGAGCGCGGGACCATGGGGTTGTCAGATGCTTGGTTGGTTTGAATCCGAGGTTCCCTAGAAGATCAGAGAATCTCCATGTGGCCAGGTGTGAACAGGCTCCATCTCTGGGGCCACTTTAGTCCCAGTGGAGAGGGGAAGAGGGGAGTGTCCCATGGACAGCCAAGACACACTTCCTTCTGTGCAGAGGACCTGGAGAGGGGCCTTAAAGAGTCCTGCTAGAGAGGGTTGAGATATGAGGCTTCTTAGCCCAAATCCAGGTGCAGAAGTGGAATTTCACTCTTCCCAGACCCGTTCTGTCCCACTCAAGGAAAGCAGCCTTGTGAAACCATTGCCACCAAAACAGCTTCTTTAATTGGGAGCTTCTGGGATCCTTCTTTCCTCCAAGCTCCTGGTCCTTATGCCAGAAAAGAGAAGCCAGGAGGAGGAATTTGGGGGGAGCACTAGGATATCTCAAGAGGAAGAAGAGGCAGAGTGAGTTGCTAACTAAAGTCCATGCATGCGTTTTCTTACTGGTGGCCAGAATAAAGACCAGGAAGGCAGCGGCAGCGTTCCATCTGTGAGCTCAGACCATGTAGAAGACGTGTTTCGGTTCGGTTCCTGCCATGCCAACACCTCACTGCAGTCCACAGGTCCATTTTCTACAGAGAAACTGTTCCGGACCGAAACTCCCAGCCTGGGTCCACTGGCCCCTCCACTACAGGAATGGATGAATCCCAGGGTTTCTGGTCTCCGTCTCAGGCGGCCAACCGGAAGCCCTCTGGGGGCGTTAAATGGCTCTGTGTATGGGGACCAGGTAGGTATCTGGAGCAGACAGCAGACTTGATGCCAGCAGAGGTTCTTGGCCGAGTTTGAAAAGAGAAAGACTCGTTAGGAACAGGAAAAGGCAAGGGGAGGGGTAGGTTTGCCCTCAGACCTGTAGCAGATTGACAGCAGATGGATCCGAGGAGGGAGGCTCGTGGGGTGAATCCAACTCCAAGCTTTGGAGTCAGGGCCTGAAAAAGGACAGAGCAGAAGTTCACTTGCGGGAGATGAGAAGGAGGGGGCAGGCATCATGAAGGATGTCAAGAACGGATCTGTTGGGTACCATCTGCAGCAAAGTAGTGGTTAAGGTTAAAGCAGAGAGGAGATGACAGGGAGGGAACAGATGGCCGAGGAAGCAAAATAGCTGGTGAAACAGGAACAGAGCCTCCAGGGACAGCAGAAGGCAGGACCTCCTCGCCGAGTGCCGGAAGCAGCCCTTTCTTCGGGGTGCACTGGCCAGACCACCCTGGGTAGAAGAGAGTGAGAGGGTGGGGACCTCAGGGTGAGGGCTCCTTGGGGCTGGCTAGGGGGCCCAGGAGCAGGGACCTCCTTAGATGCCATGTCGTTGACTACGGAGAGGAAGCCCAGCTGACTGGGTGCCCATCACTAGAGTGAGGCAAAGCCACCTCGGGACTCGGCATGCCTGGCCGAGCTGCTGGGAGGAGGTGTGGATGCTCCCTGAACACAGGGGCAGCAGGGACTGGACTCTTCTTCCCAACCTGCCTTGGATCCGCGTGTGCCAGTCCCTGGCCACATGCTGACAACAGCTGCTTATAATTACTAATGGGCCGAGTTAGCTGTACGCTACGCCTTATCTCATGTCATCTCCACAGTCACCCTTCAGGATCAGTCTGTCCCTGCTGCAGAGGTAAGGAAACCGAGGCACAGACAAATGAAGTCCCTCGCCCTGGTCACTCCTCGTTGACTCAGAATGCAATCCCAGGTCTGTCTGCTACACACTCTCTCCTCCCTCTCTCAGCCTCTGAGCTCCGCCGCCTCACATGCCCGTCTGCCGTGATTTATGTGGCATTTGTTTTGCGGGTGCTGGGCACTGCTGAATCACTCGTGTCTTGTTGCAGAGCTCCCTGGTAGTGCCATGCACTCCCCTCCTGGTTTCCCTCCAGGAGTGCCTTTGGCCGGGACCTGGCACTTCTGGGACTCTGAGCCGCTGTCTCACGTGTCTCTTCTGCTCTGCTCCCCTTTATGTCTGGGCAGACACGCCCATCACCTGCTGTCTCCTGCTCCTGTTTCTTCATTACAGACAGAGGTGGGACAGTGGGCCAGCACCAGTCTGTCTGCTTTCATGCCCTTGAGAAAGGTCTGGCTGTGGTTTATCTGCGGGCTGGCCCTCCCCATTCGTTGCTCTCCCTCGCTTCCCATTGCAGCCTGACCTGTGGACTTGCTGATGGCCACATCCCAGACTGGTTGGTGGTTGTCTGGAGAGCAACCGCCCCAAAACAGGCCGGCCCAGGCAGATGGCAGTTGGCAGGCTGGATGCTATTGGGCCCCCACCTGTACCTGCCCCTCTTCCTCCTCTGCAGTGCTGCTCCCTCCTGGGGGCTTCCCCGCGGGCAGCCCTGGCCTATCATGGTAACTGCAGAACTCAGAGCTGTACTCCAGAGAGGACTTCTGCCGCCTGCACCGCAGCAAGGTGGGGTGTCTGAGCAAACAGATAATGGTGGGTGCTAATCAGCCAGCCAAGTTGGGATCCGAAACTGCAAACAGCCCCTGCTATCTGATTCAGTGCTGGCACAGCAAGCGGATTGGCACAGCACAGTGTGTGTGTGTGTGTGTGTGTGTGTGTGTGTGTGTGTGAGAGAGAGAGAGAGAGAGAGAGAGAGAGAAATACGCCTGGTGAGCTCACAACAGGCTCGGGGAAGTGTGCGTGCCAGACATCTGCTGTGGCAGAGTGGAGCACCCGAGTGCACGCTCCTGGCCTGCTGGCCCTGAAGCCCACGTTGGCACTCACACCCTGGGCCCAGCATGGCACGGTGCCATGGATGAGCTGGTGAGCCACTCAGTGGGGTTCCCAGGAGTGGGCAGGCCAGCGCTGTGTGTGACACATGTGAACAAAACTTGTTGAGCGGGTGTGTGGCTCGTCCATGCAGGGGTGGGTGGACATGACTCATTGCGTATCTGCTGGAAGACCGACCACAGCGGGCCCGGGAGGTGGGGCCTGTTGGCAGCTTCCTGGGCTGATTCCAGAGGGCAGAGGCAGCACGGCTGGGCTCTCAGCTCTCAGCCTGCTGAGGTGGTGTGAAAGTTTGCTTCTGCCTCTAAAAGTGTCCTGGCAGAGTTTGCCATCTCTCTTTCTCTGGGCACCCGAGCCGGCACATAGTGAAGGGGCCTTTACATAGAGAGATTCATGCGGCCCTGGGGGGAAAATTGGCATTCTTCCTACGATGATTTATTTATAGGGCGACTGGATGGTGGGGGTATGGAGGCTAAGGTCCTCCATTAGTGAGAAACACACAAGGCAGGAAGCCTTGCTCTGCATTTGACATTTAGTGGGGCGACTCCTACCAGGGAGCTGCCTTTTCTTTGAGAAGGTTTTGCCTTTAATGTTCTATTCATGGGCTTGTCGGAGCAGGCTGGGAGAAGGAAGGCGCCTGCGGTGTAGTGGGCCACGCGGCTAAGCCAGCTCCCTTGGGGGAGGCAGGACCTGGGAGGTCATTGGGTAGCGGTGTGGGGCGGCCTGGGCAGGCCCGACGCTGGGGGAGGCAGCTCTGCTCCTGTGCCTGGGGCAGCCGGCACCCCCCGGCCGCCTCTCTCGTCCGCACGTGCTGCAGGCCTCATGCAGTGCGCTGTTTGCTCTCCTGCCTGTCTCTGTCTTCACTGGCCGCCAGGCTGTGCCTCCAGCAGCGGCCCTGTGCGGCCCGGGCTTCGGCCTGGCCACGGCTCTTTCCTTCCTGGGGACTCTGGATTGTGGACAGAACCCAAAGCTGGAGTCTTGGGGCTGTGTTAGGCCCCATCTTTGTGGCCGACTCACTAGGCCCTGGGCATGTTTCCGCCTCTCTGGGCCTCAGTTTCCCCATCTGCAATATGACAGGATTAATGGTGTTCCAAATGTTTGTCAGCAGTTTCTTCAAATGTTATCCAGGGTCAGAGCCAGAATCCGAGACAGATCAGTGCGGACTGGGGCAGGGGCGGCCTCCTCTGGCTTCCTGCTCTCCCAGCAGCCTCCCTGACAGTCCCTCTTAGCAAGTCAGTGCACCCGGGAAGGCCACGAGGTGAGGTGTGAGGCGTGTTGTGAGCTGCCGAAGAAGACACTGCACTGTCCCCAGGGCCTGAGTTGGCGCTCCCCCTGCAGTGGGGCAGGTGGCTTTCTCCTCTCCTCTGGACAACTTGTGACCATTGAGCTCTCTGCAGACACTGCCTCTGCTTGGAGTCTCCTGGGCCTCCCCTCCCTCTGACTCCTCGGCCGGGCTCCCGGCTGTCTCCTCCATCTCTCCACTGTCACCGCTCTGGCTCACCGTTGACCTTACCAGACATTTCCTCGTCTCACCTGACCTTCCGATGGCGTTTGGCCACTGGTGCCCCATGGCTTCCCTGCTAGCAGCTCCCGGGTCTTCCTCTTACTTCTGTGCCTGCTGCTCCTCAGCCTCTGTGCCAGCTCCACCTCCTTTGGCCAGCCTTCCCATGCGGTGCCCCCCTGCGTGCACCCTGGGCCCTCTCTCCTCCACACACAGCTCTGGTGGCTTCAGTACACACTGGCTGCAGCGCCCACTTGCTGGCTCCCCCCACATCCCATCTCCAGTTGAGATGTTGCTTCTGATGTCCAGAGCCATCATTCCAGCGGACCCCAATGTTCCCTGAGCTCACTACAAACCTGCTTCTTCCCCATGCCCTCCCCACCCCCCATCTCTGGCATCTGGTACCATCATCCTCCCAGGTACCCCCAGCCCAGGGGCTGGACCCAGGGACGAGCCCCCCCCTCACCTCTCCCATGGGCCCACCGGGAAGTGCGGCCGTTCTCCTTCAGTGTCCTTCACCTCTTCTCCCCTCCTGCCTCTACCCTAGCCCGGGCCAGGCCTAGGGTAAATTCCCAGACCAAGTCAGCAGCCTCCCTGCCTCCACTCCGGCCTTCCCCCAATCCAGGCTGTACACTGTGGCCGGTGTCCACAGTGCTGCACAATCCCGTCCAGTGATTCCTTTCCTTTGGGGGATAGTCCAGACTTCCCAGCTTGGCTGAGACCTCCCCGCGTGCCCCACCTGCGGCTCCACCCTCCCGTCTCCCCACTGCCCACTTGGAACTCTGAGGCCCAGCTCTAATGGACTTCTTTGGATGCGACTGCCTCATGCTCTCGCCTCTGTAGGGATCTGCATAAGCAGCTCACTCTGCCTAGGACGCTCTCTGCTGCCGCTTGGCCTTCAGTCCTGTGCTTCAGGACTCAGCTTACACATGGCTGCCTCGGGGAACCCTTCCTGCACCTTCTGGACTGGGGGAGGGGCCCTGGAGTTCCCATAATACCCTATACTTCCCCGTCATTGTACTCAACCAACTTATTGTAGTTATTATTTTTTAATTGACTTTGAAGAGAGAGGGAGAGCGGGGGGGAGGGGGGGCGGGAGAAACATTCATGTGAGAGAGAAACATCAATCCACTGCCTCCTACTCCCTACTGGGGACTGAGCCCGTAGCCCTGGGCACATGCCCTGACCAAGAATCAAACCGGAGACCTCTGGGTGCATGGGACAAACTCAATCAACTGAGTCACACCAGCCAGGGCTTGCTGCAGTTACTTTTTAAAAAAATATATATTTTATTGATTTTTTACAGAGAGGAAGGGAGAGGGATAGAGAGTTAGAAACATCGATGAGAGAGAAACATCGAACAGCTGCCTCCTGTACACCCCCTACTGGGGATGTGCCTGCAACCAAGGTACATGTCCTTGACCGGAATCGGACCTGGGACCTTTCAGTCCGCAGGCCGACGGTCTATCCACCGAGCCAAACCAGTTAGGGCTGCAGTTACTTTTATATTATCTGCCTTCCCCACTGGATGACAAATTCCATGAGGAGACTTGTCCCCCAAGACCTGCTCTCCACCCTTCTCCTGCTGTGTGTGTCAGGAGGTTGGCCCTTCTAGCTTCAACAACGGGCTCCCATGCCCTCCCACTTCCAGTTGGATTCAACCAATGGTGAGTCGCCATGGCTCCCCGTGTCTCTCTACCATCACCCAGCTTCTCCCCCAAGTACAGCCTGAGACAGAATTCGAGGGCCAGTCGCTGATCCAGGAGGCATCCTCCGACACGCCACTGGGGAGTGGAGAAGTGAGACAGGGAAGGGGAGAAGCCAATAACGGGCACTCCGCGCAAATTAGGACTGTGGGCAGCCAGAGCTTTATCCCACTGGAACTTTGGGACACAGTGTAGACCAGGACTCCTCAAACTTTTTAAACAGGGGGCCAGTTCACTGTCCCTCAGACCGTTGGAGGGCCGGACTATAGTTTAAAAAAGAAAAACTATGAACAAATTCCTACGCACACTGCACAGATCTTATTTTGAAGTAAAAAAACAAAACGGGAACAAATACAATATTTGTATTTGCCTGTGGCCCGCGGGCCGTAGTTTGAGGACCCCTGGTGGAGAGCCTGCACCTCAATGTTAGCTCACCCAAAGCGGGGAGGGGAGCGGGTGTTTATACACAGCTCCCACCTGTCACCGGCTGAGCGTTGTGCCTGTGGGGGGATTACTTTGCAGGCGCTCTCGGCCTGCTGTGTGGGAGAGCAAAGGCGCTCTGCTGCTAGAGGAAGCCCTCGGGCTACGAAATGCAGGTTCTGGCAGCTGGGAGTCAGGCTGGTGTGTGCTGAAATGGTAAAAGCCAGGGACATGGGCAGGCCCTCAGCAGCTGCTCTAGAGCTCCTACCAGCGAATTTCAGCAGCTCCGTCTCCAGGGTCAGTGAGAGCTGCTTCCCCTGGCTCGCCCTGGTTTCCCTTTATTATGTACTCATCCGATGACGCCATCGGAGAGCGCTCACTGTCTTTCTTACCAAGGCCGGAGTAAAGCAGTGTCCCGCACGAAGTAAAATGACTGAAATGTAGCACATGAAGTAGACATTGGGTAGATGGGGTTGAATCAATAACGAATGCCATGTCTTTATGAGTTGGTTAGAAATGTTGATTGAATGATTGTGCATTTAGTTGGAACCCAAGAAACTTACTACGAAAACCTAATTTTTAAATTGTTCTGTAACAGCACGAGAAATTAAATCATGATTACTTAGGGCTTAAAAAGGAAAGAGGAAAAACGAAAACTCGTCGTGCCAGGGACCAGCAAGAAACAGTTGTGTGTTTTCCTTTGTTTTGTTTTGTTTTTAGCGAGGAGGATGCGGAAAGGCATCTTTTCCCTGTGCAACGACTCCTTAGAAGCAGAAAAGGTGTGTATTATTAGCCCCAAGTTACAGATGAGGACACTGAGGCTCAGAGAGGCCACAGAGCTCACCTAGGGCCTAGGGCTGCTTGCCTCGCACCCCAGCCCTGCTCTGTTTCTCGTGGCCGTAGCCGTGGCCGGGGCCGGAGGAAGCTAGCAGGCACAAAAAGACAGGCCAACTGGGCCGCCGAGGGTGTCCAGTGGGGCAGGAGCTGTGTTGGAAAAAGAGATAGATTTCTCAGAAAAGTTTAGGATGGTTCTTGGCAGATTTTTCTGGAACAAAATTTGCACTATTGATTCCATGGCAAAGGAAAACCTCTGGTGGACACTCCGGGCTTCAGAGATCTCAAATGTTTAAACGAGGCTGGTCCGAACACGGGAAATAAAATCGCCAGGTGAGGCTGAGCTCAGGTGGTGCCTGGGGTGAGCGGACTCTGCCTCTTTTGTCTTCTCTTCCATCCGTGAAAATGACTTGTTACTTTGAACTGCTTCCTTCCCTCGCGGGGAGGGCTCCCTGGTTGTTGCCCAGGCCTGCGGTTGAAATCGAATCTCCGAATCTCTGAGCAGAGGGAGCGAGGCTGGGGCGGCTCCCAGGGCCTCACTCAGGAGAAAGTGCCCGCCAAAGGGGAAAGTTTACCAGCAGATCGTGGGGGTGGCGAGTGGCCCTGGGGCTGCGTGAAGTAGCAGAGGTTATTCTCTCCCTGTAACTGGCCCACTGCCCCCGCGGGCTGGTGTGTCTGCTTAATGGACTAATCGGATTGCAGAGAGGAAGCTTGTTGGAAAATGGGGGGTTATTGCAAGGAGATGTGTGATCTAGACTCCAGAAACCTCCAGAACAGGGAGTGACTCGAGCAAGTGGCAGCCTCTCTGGTCCCTCGCATGGCCGCTCCGTCCACCCAACCCAGCTGTGCCTGCTTCTGCCCCCCTGTCTGCACCCGGACTTTCCACAAGGCCCCATGTGGTCACCAGTGTTGCTTGCTCCTCAGGGTGGCCTCCCCCTCCTCCTCCCACTGCTAACGGCCCCACATTCTTGGTGTTCCCAGCTTTATTTCCCAGAAGAGAGACCCCAACTGAGCCAGCGATGTTCTCCCCTGTCAGACCTGTTATAGAGCATGGCCACCTGTGGATTAGCTATCTGCCCATGGATGAGCTGGCCGCCTTTTATCCTGTCAGCCAAAGGGGTGTGGGAGGGCCCTCTGCATTTGACAAACATTGACCCGCTATAGAGTGCCTGCCTACTGCTGCCTCGGCGCTGAGATTGAAGCAGTGAATGAAAACCAAGTCCCCTGTTCCTAGCGGGGGGAATGGACAGTAGATGACTTAACTATATTCCGTCAGGTGGGGGTAGGTGCTTAGGTGACAATGAACAGAGGGTGACGGGAGGAACAGAGTGGCCACAGAGCTGCTGTTTTAGAGAGACTGGCTGGACATCTTCCTGATAAGGTGCCCTTTGAACAGAGGGTAAGTGCAGTGAGGGCAGGCTCCCTGCAGCCCCTCTGCTTCAGCGTGGACAGAGCCCTGCAGACAGAAGGAGCAGGAGTGTGCCGGGTACAACACCCAGCTGCCTCTGGGACCTCGACGGTGGGCAGGGCAGGTAGTCTGAGGTGTAGCCCACGCTCAAGGTCCTCTGGAGAGGACCAGAGTTGGGGGTCAGCCCCAAGTTCATCAGGCACTCGGCCAGGGGGAGGAGCCAAAGCACAGACCAAAGCCCCAGCAAGGATGGGGGTGGGGAAGGAGAGGAGGTCTGGGGATTCCCCTGCCCACCGGGGTCAGACACCTCTCCTCCTCGGCTGTCCCTGTGGCCCAGGCTCTGGCCTGAGTCCAAGGACAGAGATCATTTCCCAGAAGCCTTTCCTGTTACACCAAAGTAGGAAACATAGAGCTTAGTTCTGCATATGGTCCTGTCTCTCTCACCCTCTGCTTCTTCTCCCAGAGTAAAATTCTGGAACTTCTCAAAGGATGCATACACATGGCAGGAAACACTGGGAAACCGCAGGTTGGCAAAAAGAAGAAAATGACGTAATCCCACAACCCAGCGAGTGGCTAGTGCATCCCCTCCCAGGACATTCGCTGCACCCTTCCCTCCTTCGCTTCTCACCTGCGTTCATGCAGATGTGCCCTGTCTTGTTAAATTAACAGTATCTCTCAAAGGCTCCAGGGTTGGTGATTCTAAACCTGTTTTTTTAAATATATATTTTTATTGATTTCAGAGAGGGAGAGAGAGATAGAAACATCAATGATGAGAGAGAATCATTGATCGGCTGCCTCCTGCGTGCCCCCCACTGGGGATCGAGCCTGCAACCCGGGCATATGCCCCCGACCAGAATCGAACCTGGGACCCTTTGATCTGCAGGCTGACGCTCTATCCACTGAGCCAAACGGGCCAGGGCCAAACCTGTTTTAATGGCTACAAAATGCCCATCGTGTGACAGCCATTCCCCTTGGGTTGGGTATGGAGGCTGATCCCAGGTTTCTGCTGTTAGGAACCATGCTACTGCCAACACCTGTGTACACGCCTTAGTCCATGTGCTGTGTGGGCTTCTGGGCAGGGGAAGGAGAGCAGGGTGAGAGGTCAGGCCTTCACAGGGAGCAGGGTAGGTGGAAGCCATTGTGGGAGGTCAGTGATGCCCCTTAGGTACCCGGGCTTGACTCCACCCCCGGCAGCAGCCAGACAGAGCTGACGGTTTCTGGAGGGTCGTGCGTGTGTGCGTGCTTTGAGGCTGTGAACATGGCCTAGGTCTGCAGGGAAGCAGGCTGTGGGTGCAGCAGTGGGGGAAATGTAGAGGCGTTACTCTTCCTCGGGTGGTTATGGCTTGTGGCACCCAAAACTCTGGAGGATGGAGGATTTGTGTGATTCCTGACAGATTTGTAGGCTCTTTGGTGCTAGAGCAGTGGTTCTCAACCTTCTGGCCCTTTAAATACAGTTCCTCATGTTGTGACCCAACCATAAAATTATTTTCGTTGCTACTTCATCACTGTAATGTTGCTACTGTTATGAATCGTAATGTAAATGTCTGATATGCAGGATGGTCTTAGGCGACCCCCGTGAAAGGGTCGTTCGACCACCAAAAGGGTCGCGACCCGCTGTGCTAGAGGGACTGGATGACTCAGCTGAGAAAACCAAAGCCCAGAGAGCTGCGGTGGTTTGCCCAACATCACACAGCATTAGGGGCGGTCGGCTGACGTGTTCCACAGAACGTCCACGGTCACTGGCTGGTAACATTGTTAACGTGCCTCTTACCGTCCAGAATCTCTACCCCAGCCAGTGGCTGTCCTCACTCGATGGAGGCTTTCGCTCACAAGAGGAGAGGGTCTGGTAGGGGAGTCTCGTTCCAGGTGTCAGTGGCCAGGCCCTTCGCCTCCGAGTGGGGAGGTTCAGCAGGCAGGATCTGCCTAGTCCTGGGAATGACCGACCTTCCCTGAACTTGAGTTACTCCATCTGCAAAGTGGGGCTAGTAAGGGTACCTGTCTTGTAGGGTTGTGCAGACTAAATGAGAAGATGCTGATAAAGTTCTCCTGGCTCAGAACAGGAGCTCGAGGCATCCCGCCCTCCGTATGAGCAGGGGCAGTGGTAACTTCCTGTGCCGCCGTCCTGCAGGCCAGAACCGGCCACCCTGTGAAGGTTTACCTTTCTGTGTCCAGGACTGAGTCCCTGTGAATAGTCTGACTGACACCGGACAGGGGCAGGGGGTTCAGAACCAGCAGGGACTACCTTGGGTGGAGGGAGCTCTCTTTGGGAAAGACCGGCTCTGTCCTGGACTCTGCCCTCCTCCACCCGATCGCCAGGGAGAAGTCTCCTAAGGCTTTGCAGGGGGAGCTGTGGAGAGCATTCCCAAGTGGTTTCCATTGGCTTAGAAAACTGAGGGGAGGTTGAAGGCCTCCCCAGAAAACTGGTGCATCTCCACTAACTTCAGGCCCACAACCCTGACCTCTACGCAGCTGCCTCTTCCTGCTCCAGAGGGTCGCCCTGAGCAGAGGGGAAAGCCCAGCCCAGCCCTGTGCCTTGGGCTCTTGGCCTGGAAAAGGGACCCTTTCTTGCCCCCTTCCTCTCGCACTTATTTCTAGTCCGCTCGGGTTTCCCTGCCTCCTCCATGTATGGAGCCAAGCAGCCAAAGCCGGGGCTGCGGAGCCAGAAAGGCGGGAATCAGGGTCCTGTTCTGCCACTTAGCCGTCTGCCTGACCTCAGGCAAATGCTTCTAATTCTTTGGGCCTCAGTTTAGTCATCGGAAAAGTGGGGTTAGTGCCTTACCTCTTGGGGTTCTGAGAATTGTGACAAAATGGATATAAAATGCCTTCTTGGCATGCAGCAAGACCTCAGTGAGGTGTTGGTATCTATCTATCTATCTATCTATCTATCTATCTATCTATCTATCTATCTATCTATATCATTTATCTATCTATCAAGAGTGGAAGGGAGGGGGAGAGGCAGAGAGAGAAACTTTGGCTGACATCGATTGGTGGCCTCTGCACGCACCCTGACCAGGGCCGGGCTTGAACCTGCAATTGAGAATCGAACCTGGGACCCTTCAGTCCGTGGGCCGGCTGATACTCTATCCACCGAGCCAAACCAGGTAGGGCAAGATGTTATTTTCCATCTTTTTTTAAAAAAAATATATTTTATTGATTTTTTTACAGAGAGGGATAGAGAGTTAGAAACATCGATGAGAGAGAAACATCGACCAGCTGCCTCCTGCACACTCCCCACTGGGGAGGTGCCCGCAACCAAGGTACATGCCTTCGACCGGAATTGAATCTGGGACCTTTCAGTCCGCAGGCCGACGCTCTATCCACTGAGCCAAACCGGTTAGGACTTATTTTCCATCTTTATCATCCTCTTCTGTTCTTCAACAGACATGTGCCCAGGCCTACTTCGTGCCAGGCTCTTTGGGGACCCCAAGTACCAGAATGAATGTCAGGTCCTCTTCCTGGTGGCCTTGCCTCCCTGGCCTTTTCCTCAATGCAGATCCCTCTGTTTGTTCTAGGGCCCATAACAAAGGAGGCTGGGGTGTCGCCTGCCGCCTGCCTGGCAGGTCAGGCCTCAGTGGGCCTCAGGACCCTTGCAGGATGCCTCCCCATCTTTGCAAAAGCTGACAAGCTGCCCCCCTTTTAACAGGCTGGTACATTCCTGGGAGGAGAAGGGTGTGTCTAAGCAGCTGGCAGTGCCCCTGGGTGAAGCCCTCAGAAGTCTGGGGTGAGAAGTGTCACCTCCTAGTGGGATCAATTTCACACTCACCAGCCCCTGGAAAAGAGCACTCGCAAGGGGAAGGCCTGTTATTGGTGGAGGGTTTGTCCTGAGAGGGGGTGGGGGAGAAGCAGCTGGTATTAAGGGGCCCCACCCCCCCTCCTCCTTGGAGATGGGGTGCCGGCTCCCCCTGTGCCTGAGTATGGAGGCTCCCTGGCGGTAGACTGCTCACCTCTCTAGGGCCCAACCCTTGCACCCCTCTGGGAACTGGCCAAGGCATTTTTGCTAACAACTAACCACATGACAATCCCAACAGAATTCATCAGAAAAATAAATAAATAAAATAATTTTTCTTTTAAAAAGAGAGAGAAAGGGAAAGAAAAGAAAATAGTCCTTACACACAAGCTGCTGCAGTGTCTGCCAGGACCTAAGATCCAGTACTACCTATTTTTTAATAATTGAGGGTAATAAATATGTATTTCTTTCTCCTCACCCCCCCCCCTCCTCCACAGCTTGTCAGCTCCCTGCGTCTCTCCTCTGATCAGACCAAGTCTTCCCCAAGCAAAAAAAAAAAAAAAAAAAAAATCCTTTAAGCAAAAAGGATTAAAGCCTTGAAAGTAGGTCTGCCTAAGCTCTCCCCCCACCCCCTCCCTTCCCCTCTCCAGTGTTGGTGAAGAGAAGCCCCTGGGGGAGCTAGGGACAGGGGTGGGTGGGAGGAGCTGATGCAGCAAGTCCCTGAGGGGGGTGGGGGGGGGGTGAGGGAGGCTGTAGCAGAGGACCAGTGGGCTCCCTCCTCCCTGCAGCCCTTCCAGTTCCAGGCCTAGGCTAGCCCAGCCCAGCCCTCCTCCGGCCCCGCGGGAGGGGCAGACCTGGGAACCAGGGACCCCAGTCTCTCACAGTACACGACAACGTAGGTAGGAGGGCTTTGGACTTAGTCTCAGCTTGGCTCACAACCTGGCCTTGTGCTTTAGGGGCCCGTGTGACCTTGAGGGAAAGCATGTGTTATACAGTCCCAGTGTCTAAGGACTAATTAAAACCTCATGTTAAGAAACTGATCCTAGTGATTGCCTTGTAAGGAGGCATACATACTCAGTTTCTCCACTTGTAAAGTGGGAATATAAAGAGTATCTACCTCACAGAGGAGCAAATAAGCTAAGGACAGTCCGGTGCCTGGCACATGGTAAATACACAGTAAGTGGAAGTGTTATTTTTACCTGATTCTCAGACACACGGGGCAGTCTGTAATCTCCCCCATCCCAGGGCCCCCCACAGTTCCCCAGGGCCTGCCCGGCACACCACACCGGTTTTTCATGCAGCGTTCCCAACACCCTGTAGAGAGGGGGTCATGTGGCCAGGGGCCTTGCCCAAGGCTGGTGGATCAGTGGGTGATAGAACTCGAGCTCAGAGTAGGACTTACACCCTCTCCCTCACTTGTCCTCCACCCCATGGCTTCTTGACAGGCACCCAATATCCTCGACCCAACCCGGGGCCCAGGAGCCAAACCAGGAGCCAACCCAGGGAAGGGCTGGCCTGACTGGGAAGCGAGCGCCCCGGGCGGGCGGCGTGGCTGCCGCTTGGCGGACCCACCTTTCCCCTCCCCGCAGCTGCCAGCCTCTGCAGTTCTGCTGAAGCAGCAGCCCTGGCCTAAGTGGGCCTCCCTCCCTTTGAGCTGGGCACATGCCTGCCGAGCTGGCTGCCGGTGGCTGGCCCTGTGCCCCTGCACCCACCCAGACCCGGAGTCCCTGGCCTGTCTCAGTGGTCAGTGCTTGGCCACCTGGCTTCTAGGGCCCTGCTGCTTGCCCCTTGGGACAGGCCTGCCCTGGCTGCTCTGGGCCGGAGGCAGGCAGGCAGGCGGAGAGGAGAGGCAAGGCCATGAAGGCCGGAGGGCAGGAAAAGCAGGGAGGGAGGTGGCTATTTATAGCTGGGTTTGCTTTTGTTCCTTTTCCAGCAATGCTTCTCTTTAAATAGGAGCAGGGCTGGAGGCTGCAGCTCTTCCCCGGCCGCCTGTAGTCAGTGCGCAGGCGTGTATGCTGGGGGGTGTGTGTGAAGGGGGACAGGTATATAGGGATGGGGTGAGGGGTGGACACCAGTGCATGTGTGCGCATGTGTGCAAGGATGGATGTGGGAATTGCCAGCTCTGTGTATGTGTGTGTGTGTACACCAACAGGTACAGAGGTGACGATGGGTGTTCTTTGTGTGTGCACGCGTGTGCACCTGCATAGACACATGCTTGTGTAGGAATGGGGCGGTTCTTAGTATGTATGTGCGTTTATATTAGTGAGCACACACATGACAGTGGGTGGGGCAGCTGCCCCTTAGTCGATGTGTATGTATGTGGCACATGTACACATGTGTAGAGATGGGTCAGGGTGGGCCAGGGTGTATCTCCACGTGTAGAATGTGAGTGAGCAGCCCTTTAGGGTGTGTGCATCCATGTGACGGATCATTGGAGAGTAGTCTGTGTGTGCACTGGAGCAGGGAGGGGAGGGTGGCCGCGCTGACTGCTCACCAGACTGTGCGCTCAGGGAGGATGGGTCTCCTGTCCTTGCCGCACAGCGCTTGCTCCCTGGGAGTGGAGTGTGTGCCCAGAAAAGGGACTCCAGGGTTCCCCCTGGCTGCGGGGAGAGCGGTCCAGCCCTCCCGCCCCGCAGGCGAGTTTACAGCGCCCCCAGACCCCTCCACTCGCCTTTCTCCCCAAGATCTCCGAGGCAGAGCGGGCAGGGCCGGGCCAGGGCGCTGGCACCGCGCACCTCGGGTAGGAAAGAGCGACCAGAGGCAGGGCGAGCCTGGTGAGGAGGCCCCGGGCTTTGGGGGCGCACCTGGGCCCAATCTGGCCCAGCATCCAGCTCTCGGCTCCCCACCCCCCTCCCCCGCAATGAGCTGGCGCTAACCACGCGGCCCAGCGCAGCCTCGGCGCTCGGACCGGACCGGACCGGACCGTCGCAGGTCAGGGTCGGGGTCGCGGGGGGCTCAGGCTCCGGGTCTGCGGGCAGAACCGATGGCGGAGGGCGCGGGGTTACAAAGAGCTCGGCGCCGGCGCGGGGAGTCGTTTCCCGGCGGCAGCGGCGCCCCGCGGCGCGCGGTAACCCAGATCTGTCAGCGCGGCGGGCGGCTCCGCGGCGCTGTCCTCGCCCCGGGGTGCTCGGCCCGGCCCGGCCCGCCGGCGAGGCTCCTGGGCGACCGGCTCGGGCACCGCCCGCGCCCCTGGACCCGCCCCGCTTTGCCCGCAGCTCGGGATCGATGCGACAGTCCCCGCGCCCTTCCCCCAAAGGCCAAACAAAACATAGTAAATATTTAATCCGGGCCAGGGAGCCAAGGAGGCCTCCCGCCCCCTCCCCTCCGCAGCCGTCTGGCTCCGCTGCCAGCCCCGGCAGCTGTCCTCGGTAATGAGGCCGGAGCGGTGGGGATCGATTGCGGCCCTGGGCGGGTGAGGCTGGAGGGCTTGCGCCCTTGGGTGGCATCGCTGTCCACCCCAGGCCCCAGACCCTGGAGGCTCCGGCAGACCAGGGCGTGCACTTTTCCAGGAAGGCCTGTGAAGAGAGCAAGGACCCAGTTCCCTCCCACCCCTGTCCCCCCGCATCTCAGAGGCTCCCTGTGAGTTTGGGTCCCAGAGCAGGGAGAGGAGGAGGCAGCCTAGGGGGTGGGGAACAGTGAAAGTGGGGGGACATCTGAGTCCCCCTTGGTGCCTGAGCTCCTGCCCCAGGGTAGACCTGACCTCCAAGGCCTGGTGGCTCAAGGCCTCAGGGGGGAGGCCTGGGTGGGGCAGGGACAACCCGGGAGAGGCTGAAAGATATTTCTGTGGGGCATACCTAGAGGGGTGATGGCATTCATGCAACTCATTCATGCAGCAAATAATTATTGAGCACCTACTGTGTGCCAGTTACCGGCTGCCGGCAAGGAGACTACAAGTCTGGTCCTGCAAGGAGATTACATCCCAGAGGAGGAAACAGTAAACACATAAGCACATGAAGTGGTTTCAGATAGTGGTTGCATTTAGTGTAGAGAATAAACTGTCGTGTGGTGCTGTGTTTGGCCAGGAAGAGGAGTGACACTAGTAAGGGTGGTCGGGGAGGTGAGCCATGATAGTGGGTTGTGGCAAAAACATCCCAGGCCTTTGACAGCAGGTGCAAAGGCCCGGAGGCAGGACAGAGATTGGTGTTCTAGGCCTGGAAGCTGGGATGTAGTGAGTGGGGGACAAGTAGGCAGTAGCAGGTCCTCTAGGGTTTTGTGGGTCATGGGAGGAGTTTGGATTTTATTCTCAGTGCAGAGCAAAGGTAAAGGAGTGGCATGATCTGATTTACATGTTTAAAAACATCTGCTGGCTGAAATATGGAAAGTAGGAGTTAGGGAGTTAAGGGTGGAGGCAGGGAGTCCAGGTTTGGGAGGGAAGTTGCAGTGGTACATGAGAGGGAGGCTGGTGCCTTGCCTGGCTTGGGCAATGACCACAGAGTGGCCGTTTAGGCTTTTACAGCCGACAGGCGTGCGCACATGCACACACTCACACGCTCGCACACACACACACACACACACACACACACACACACACAGGAATAGCTGGCTCCTGGCTCCCAGTTCCAGGCACTCTGAGACTTGGGGTTGCTCCTGTCCTATCTCCCCAACCCAGACTCCACAGTGGGCAACCCAGGAAGTTTTTAAAGGAGCATTAGATAATGTTGACATGTTTTTTGAAACAATTTCAGATCTGATATCACTGCCAGATTGAGTTTGTAACGAGCTTTATTGTTTAAGCCTGCTGGGATTTCATCAAAGGCGTCTGCTGTTTACCCAGAGCCATTTCATTGGAGAAAACAGCAAACAGACCTACATTTCTATCTGATTTCACTTTTTGCCTTTTCTCATGAATTTAAGTGCTTGTGGAAAGCAAGGCTGATAAGGCATACCAGGGAGGATCCAACCCGGGGAGGGGGCTCAGAAGGCCCTCAGCCGAGGTTTATTAACAGAGCAGAGGGGAGGTAGGGGTGGCTGGCCGGGGCTCTGGCCAGCTGAGAGGCACTCCAGGCCAGCAGCTAGCCCTCCAGTGGGTCCTGGGAAGGTGGGGAGGGCTGCTGCCTCCTGCACCTGGGCCGAGATTTCTAGGCCATCTCCTGGTGCTGGTTGTCTTTATCCGTTTCCAGACCGTTTCAGACACTGGCACAATAAAGGACGGAACATCAGCTCCCCTTGGGAAGCAGTGGTGATGGGCCCAACCCTGGAGATGGGCTCAGTGAGACAGACCCGCGCTTTCCTGGGAGCAGGCCGAGTGAGGAAACGGATTGCAAGGCCAATGGCGGCCAGGTCATGAGAAGGCCAGGGGCACTGCCTTCCTGATCCTCCTCCTCCACCAGCGCTTGGGACGCAGCCCCTTCTCCCGCCAGCGGCCTGCGCCAGGGCAGGGCCAGGGACTCCTGTCACAGGCTCAGCGCTCCCTCCGCCTCCCTGAGGAATCTACACTAGTGTTACCACCTCCCGTTTCATAGGACCCGGTGCCGTTAAGCAGGCCTGTTGACCCAGCACATGTTTTAACCAATAGGGGAAATGGGCTCTGCAGCCTAGAAGGAGGAGGTGTCCTGAGAATGTGGGTTAATGTACCTCGTTCAGTTGCTTGAGCAACAGCCAGTTAAGTGCAAGGATTGCTTGACATACAGGTCATCTGTTACCAGATTTACATTAGACCCACTTACAAGGTCAATCGATGTGAACCAATTAGCAAGAGGATAAGGACTTGTTCATCTTTAACTGAGTGTAGATCTTGCAGCAAGCCATCTAAGCTAAAGATAGAGCCCTAGCGGTTTGGGCTCAGTGGACAGAGCGTCAGCCTATGGACTGAAGGGTCCTGGGTTCGATTCCAGTCAAGGGCACGTACCTAGGCTGCAGGCTCGATCCCTGGCCCTGGTCAGAGCGCATGCGGGAGGCAGCCAATCGCTGTGTCTCTCTCACATTGATGTTTCTCTCTCTGCCTCTCCCCCTCCCTTTCACTCTCTCTAAAAATCAATGGAAACCTACCCTCGGGTGAGGATTAACAACAAGAAGAAGATACAGAGGTATGTTTTCAGTGCTGCGTGCCAGTCATAACCACTGTGCTTCACTGCCTTGTAGCGGATGGTGATTCTGTGGACAGCAAGAGCCAGCCCCCTCCCCCCTGGAATGAGCCAAGAAGGAGAGTGAGGGGAGGTCAAAGGTCTTGTCCTCTCCAGGCTGAGCCACAAGACGGTCTAGGCCCGTGGTCGGCAAACTGCGGCTCGAGAGTCACATGCGGCTCTTTGGCCCCTTGAGTGTGGCTCTTCCTAAGCCTTAGGAGGACCCTAATTACGTTAATAACAATGTACCTACCTATATAGTTTAAGTTTAAAAAATTTGGCTCTCAAAAGAAATTTCAATCGTTGTACTGTTGATATTTGGCTCTGTTGACTAATGAGTTTGCCGACCACTGGCCTAGGCCCACCCCTCCTCCCCGCTCGATCCTGGAGGCTTCCCTCTGCTGCTTCCTCTCACAGCCACACAGTGAAAGCTCGGTGGGCTGCTGGGGCCTCCGTGACTCCTTCCATCCCCGTGGGCTCATGTCATGGCCCCAGGCTTCCTGGGAGAGCAGGGCAGCTGCGCCTTCCAGATACAGGCCTGTACCAGAGGCGCCTGTGAGCATTCGCTGCCACTCTCATTTCATCTTTACACGCCCCCTTCCTGACCCCACCCCCAACCCAAGTAGGTATTAAGCCTTTTTTTTTTTAGGGAGTGGGAGAGGGAGAGGGAGAGGGAGAGACAGAGAAATATCAATGTGAGAAAGACACATTGATTGGTTGCCTTTTGCACGTGCCCAACCAGGGCCCAGGCTGGGGAGGAACCTGTAACCAAGATACGTGCCCTTGATCGGAATCGAACCCAAGACCCTTTGGTCCACAGGCCGATGCTCTATCCACTGAGCAAAACCAGCTAGGGCTATTAAACATTGTTTGCGGGTAGTTTTTATCAGGTGCTAACAGGTGGCGTGGGCCATTTTTGCTAATTTTTTGCGCAAATGGCAACGTTCAGTAAAATTACGATAACTTTAGTTTACGTATTTATACGTTACCCGCATTCTACCGCTAGTCTATAAGAAACGTATCCCGCGTCTATAAAATACGTGTCCTGCTCTCTACTACCAGTCAACGTAAAACGTATAAATACGTTTCCCGCATACAATGTGTTAAGCCTTTTTTAGACAAGGAAACTGAGGCTTGGAGGTGGGAGCCGGCAGAGCCTGCCTGCGCTGTCCCAGCCATTTGCGCTCAGGCCGAGCTGACCTGGGGGCCAGGGTGCTTCCACGGGGCTGCCCTGCCTGCAGCCCTCAGGGGTTCCGTAGGGACAGGTCACCTTCCAGCTTGTGGGCTGGGGAGGAGCAAGCTCACACACCGGCAGGGAGAGGCTGGCGCGGGCCTTTGGGCATTTTCTGGCTTGAGACTATCTGGGGACAAGGCTGAGGGCATTCAGACCAGGGGCAATCCTTTTCCCTGCTGAGTGTTGGTGGGGCCTTTGGAACACTGGGTGTGGGCGCAGGGGAGACACTGCTCTCTGCTCCCGGAGGCACCCCATCTCTGACCCAGAGTCCCTGCGTGCCTCTCCCAGTGTCCCCCACAAAAGACGGAAGGGAGGCCACCCCATCCTCTCAGACCACTTTCAACACCTTATCCCACACCCAGTGTCCATGAATTCCACCTGAGCATACACTTCTCAGAGGCAGGCAGCAAAACCTGCCTTCCCCCGGAGACTGGGAAATGGGAGCCACAGAGTAGAACCAGGAGGCAGGGAGAGGGATTTTCCTACAAAGAGGCTTTGGATGTAAGTGTCCTAAGGAATGGGCGGGTTCAGGGTCATGGTGGGGCTGGAGGGAGCGGGGAGGGGCGGTGCTCTGACTCCAGTTCCCTGCGCTAACGCAAAACAGTGGATGAGTCCTTGGGAAGCTGCTTCAGATCTCGCAGTGTTTTCTTCATAATAGACTGGCCAGTGGCGGATCCTTGACCTTTAGGGGTGGGTTTGATTTTTTTTGGGGGGGGGGGGCGGGAAAGGCCAAAGTAATTTGAAGCTGTGTGTTGTGAATAAAGGAGATGAGCAGTCTGCAGAACGTGGTTTGTTTTGTTGTTGGGATTTTTATTATTATTTTTAGGCTAAAAACAAGATGGGATTCAAGAAATAAGCCCGTTTTCTCACAAGGAAGTGCCAGACATGTTTCAACTGATGGAGGCCCCTTGGAATGGAAGGCTGGGGTCCACTGGTGGCCACTGCGACAGAAGGTCAGGGGAAGGAATTTGAGGCTGTATTGAGCCACTGCTATGTTCCAGGCGCTCAACTGCCTGAATTTCTTTTAAAACATTTTAAAAGAATTTTTAAAAAGATGTTTTTATTGATTTCAGAGAGGAAGGGAAGAGGGCGAGAGAAATAGAAACATCAGAGATAATCCTTGATCAGCTGCCTCCTGCATGCCCCCCTACTGGGGATCCAGCTCACAACCCGGGCATGTGCCCTGACCAGAAACCTCCTGGTTCATGGGTCGGTACTCAACCACTGAGCCACACCAGCCGGGCCTGAAATCAAATGTGGAATAAGCCTGGTCTATAAAAAAATTGCATAAATAATCATAAATAATCCATCATCTGTGTACTCCTCCCAGTAATCCTATTACAACCAACACTTAACCCATTTCACAGGTGAGAAAATTAAGGCTTAAGAAAGTTAAATGACTTCCCAAAGCCACAGAGCTTGTAAGTGTTCTTTTTCTGGGTTTGTAAGTTCTGGTGAATGCACCCGACTCCTGCTTGTCCCCAATAACACACACATTGTGTTTCATTATGTCACGGTGACATCATTCCGGCTGCATTCACCACTTTAAAAAGAAAGCAGGTCATAAAGGCGTCATGTGCCGGGCGAAATGCTGACTGTGTGCGATGGCGGACGACACCAGCAGGCATCAGGGGACGCGTGGGTGACAATGGCAAGGCATGAAGTATGGTGTTTATTAGGTGCTGGCAGAGGCCCGGGAGTTCCAGATGCCACGCGGTGATAAGTGGGAACTGCCTGTCTCCGCTCTCGCCCGGCTCCAAATGCTGAGCAGGCTCCTTTGCATCAACTGGACTCTGGGCAGACCCACCCTGGGAGCTTTCCTGTTCACTGGCAAGACAGCTCCCTCTGAATAATAATAATCATAATCACGCCAATAATAGCTCATGCTGACGGAGCACTCGCTATGTGCCAGGCAGCGTGCTCACTAAATGCCTTACTCTCACGCTTTGATCCCTCTGCACACTCTTCGCCCCCGACGAGAAGGGGTCTGCATCCTCTTAGCTCCCAACTGGGTCCCCAACCACACAGGTTGGCTCTCTCTGAACACAGAGAGGGAATCTTTCCTGGCATGCAGTCCAAACCCTTGCTCTCATGTGGCCACGTGTCAGTGAGGGAACTGGGGGCCCGTGTGTGCAAGGAAGGAGGTTGGTTGAGGCTCAGTACGCACCATCTCCTCCTGGAGACACAGCTCCAACCGGACTGAACAGTGCCAACCCCAGTTATCTAACTCCCGCAGCAATTCCACTTCCAGGAGTTTATCTGACTGACGCCCCGGCACTGTGGGCAGAAACACAGGAGCCTGCATGTTCTCATTGCCTGTAATCACAGCAACTGGAAACACCCGAAACGTCCATCCGGGGGGAACCGATGGGGTAGATTACGGCACCCCCGTACAATGGGATTCTGCACTCCAAGGGGTGGGGGACTGTGTGCTGAGATGGGACGGATGCCAAGGGGCATTGCTAAGTGAGCCGCAGTGGGGATACACGGCACTGCCATTTGGGTTTTAAAAGGGAAGATACACTTGTAGGTGATAGAAGGATTTTGGAAAGACACAAAAGAAACTGTTAACAGTGGGATGTCTCTGAAGAAAGATGCTGGGGCCTGGAGGTATGGGCGAGGAAAGGAGCCTTATTTTTCCTTGTATACCCTTTTGTGCTCTTTAAAAAAAAAAAAAAATAGGTTTTTTTTTACTACTCGCATGCATTATTTTTTCGATTAAAAAGAAAGTGGGGGAAGGTTTTAAACAATGCCCCCCCGGCCCCCCCGCCCCCCTGCCCCCGCACCCCCCGCCCCCGCACCCCCCCCCCCCCCGCCGGGCTTTATCTGGCTTCTCTGTCTACTTTTTCTTTCCTGTCTGCAGCCCGGTCCTGCTGCACTGACTCACAGGCCATTTCTCGGCGCCTTTCCCTCTGCGCCTCCCCTCTCCCCAACCCCATGCACAACGCTCCTCAAGGCATCCATTACTGCTTCTTACAGGTACTTAAAACCTACCTTTTTGCCTTGAAATACAAATTAATCTAGAGAGAAGGCTGCGCTTCATTGCACTTACAGAACAGACAGGAATCGCCTGGCGCTGAGATGCTCGATAAATGTTTGCTGAATCAAATTGAATCTGTGACTCGGTTGGTTACACCGAGCAAGGTACTAATTGGCCAAAGTCAGGCACCCCGGCCGGCTCTCTGAGTCCAGAGAGGGGCTCTTTCCTGCGTGCGGTCCCAGCCCCTGCTCCGATGTGGCCGCGTGTCAGGAGGGAGTGGGGCCCGTGTGGAAGGTGGAGGGTGAGTGGGGCTTGGCGCTCACCATCTCGCCTCCTGGACACAGCGCAGCAGGACTTTAGGAAGCAGGACAGGAAGCCCCGCTCCGAGGGAGCCCCACCCCCAGGAGCATCCATCGTGGGCTCCAAAAGCTCTGTGCCGGCTTTCTAAATGTATAGATTGATTTCAGAGAGGAAGGGAGAGGGAGAGAGAGAAACATCAATGATGAGAGAGGATCATTGATCCACTGCCTCCTGCTCGCCCCCTACTGGGGATGGAGCCTGCAACCCGGGCATGTGCCCTTGACCGGAATCCAACCTGGGACCCTTCAGTCCACAGGCTGAGGCTCTATCCACTGAGCCAAACCAGCTAGGGCTCCATGATGGCTTTATAATTAAAAATATATATATTAGTTGGTTTGATTTTATTCCAAGAACTTCCTAATAGAAATATGAAAGATGGAGTTCTCTGTTAAGCATATAGGGAATTGCCTTTTGTATGTGTTCAACCCTAGGCTGGAAGATAACCATAGCAGGCACTTTGTAGGGGAAATTGAAGCATGAGGTAGTGGGTTATTGCCATGGACTGTAAGGTATCTTTTTTAATTATTTACTTTATGTTATACATAACATAAAATTTACTATTTTAGTCATTTTAACTGTACAGTTTGTGGCATTAAGTGCAGTCACATGGGTGTATAACCCATGATGACCATTTTTAATGGGACCCACTAGCACAGTTGTGACAGGTTAGAGGAAGCCTGAGAAATGCCCCCCATGCCACTGGGTTTCTGCCTCAGGAAGGCATTCTTGCTCGGACTTCCAGACACTCGCTTCTGGAGCCTTCTCTGCTCTCTGGAATCATGCACAGCCTCTGGCAGTCCAGAAGTACACGGGTATCTGTCATGGAAGCTTCTAGAAACAGAGATGTGGGTAGTATAGTGTGTGACATTTCTCCTACGATGTCTTTTTTCTTGTCCCCGAAGTTCAGTGGCCTAGAGGAAGGAGAGAATGTGTACCCCTCGCCCATGACCACCTTTGCTTTCTTGAAATTAAATGCCCCGCGGCAGTTCTCCGGCCTCCACCAGTGTGCGAGGCCCTGGCTCCTTCCTCCAGGCTGTGATCCGGCAGCTTGCCACGGGCGCCCGGCTCTCTCACAGCGGACCCTTCCTGTCTTTGTGAGGGTGGTTATGATGAGGAAGCATTTGCCTGCGAGAACAGTGAGTCAAAGTTTGATGTGCCTTCCCCCAAAAAAGCATCTGTAATCTTTGGCTACATTAATAGAAGTGTCCAAATCTAGGACGGGGACGGAGCCGCTCTGCTCTCTGCTGAGCACTCACTGAGTCATCCTCTCTCTCGTCATCGTCCACCAATCCCGTCCACTGCCTGCACGTTGCTGAGGTGCTTCTCCTTCTCTCCATTTCCCCATCTCCACCATCCAAACCAGGGCCCCGTGTCTCTCGCTTGGACTGTGGCCGTAGCCTCCTGATTGGTGCTCCAGCATCAGGGCTCCAGGTTCTGCCCTGCAGACAGGCAGGCGATGTTAGGGGACACAATCGAATCATGTCACTTTGTTTAAAATCATTCAGGTTCTCTCAGAGCTCTTGGGAATAGAGGCCTGTTTTATTTTACTTATTTGTTTGTTTTATTTCTTTTAAAGATAATTCTTTATTGTTGAAAGTATTACATATGTCCCCCCCCCCCCATAACCCCCCTCAAGCCCGCCCCGCCCGCCCTCTGCCCCAGGCCCTCACTGCCCCAGTGTCTGTGGGAGCCCATTTTAAACAGGGCTTTCCAGGCCTCCTGAGGAGCGCCCCCGCTTACCCCTCTGACCTTGCCTAACCCCACTTGCCCCTCACGTACTGATGTGCCAGTCTCCCTCCACGTCGGGATCCTCCCACGGGCAACTGTGCTGCCTGCAATGTTGCCACCTCATCCCTCTCACCTGGATAATTCCTTCTCTTCCTTCAGAGGTCAGTTCAGATGTGGTCCTGAGCACCCCCCCAGACTACATCAGGTCTCCCAGTTACATGTGCCTGCAGCATTCAGCATTCAGCATTCATTCATTCATTCATTCAGTGAGCAAATTACTAATGACACCAGCTGGGTGCCAGCCACCTGGGTGCTGAGGACACAGTGGTGAGCAAGACAGTCACAGCCCTGCTCTCATGGAGCTCACCCGGCAGGTGGGTCATGGACCAGGGGGCACTGGCAGGGCTGGTGAGTACTGGGAAGGTGAGAACGCAGGAAGTGAGGGTGGCAGCTTGGGGTGAGGTGCTCAAGGAAGCCTCTTGGGGAGGTGACGTTGATCAGCGACGTGGGCGAGATGAGGGAAGGAGCATGTGGATGCTGGACCAGGAGAGGAGCCGGGCTAAGGAAACAGCCAATGCAAGGTCCCTGAGAGGCCTGTGCTTGGAGCGTTTGATGAAGACGGCCTCTGGGGGCTGGGACACAGGGTTGGGGGCAAGGGAGGCGGCAGGGTGGACAGGGAGGCCATGACGAGGTGGCTGAATTGTATTCTCCGTGTGATGGGAGCCCTAGGATTCATTTCTGAGCTGCCAGGGTTATGCCCTGACTGCTGTGTGAGGAAGAGACGCTGGGGAAGAAGAAGGGGAAGGAATAGAGACATTAGGAGAGACCCGTCCCCGGAGAGAGTGGCCACTTGCACCAGGTGGTGTCTGAGAGCTGAATAGCTGTGTCCGTTATTTAGTGCTGTAATTAGTCGTGGCATCCTGGACGGCGAGTGCATGAGGACAGCAGTTGAGTCCACTTATTTTTTTTTCCTTCTCTTTTTTGTGTCCACTTCTTTAGTGTGTATCCCCAGCTCTCTCCCTGTGCCTGGCACACACTAAGCGCTCAGTAAATGTCTAATGAATGATTGTGAACTATGAAGTAGTGAAGATGCTAAAAACAAAACAAAACAATACCAACATGGTCATGGTGGGAACTCCTGGAGGAGCCGTGTGATGGCTGGTCCTGAAGAAGAGATTTGGGGGAATTGTCTTCAGGTGCAGAAAGGGGTTAGACTCCGGCGATTCAGGGTGGAAGCTGGAAGTTACCCGGAAGAACCCAGGAAGCGTCTGGTGAGGCTTGGCCTAGCCCAGTGGTCGGCAAACTCATGAGTCAACAGAGCCAAATATCAACAGTACAACGATTGAAATTTCTTTTGAGAGCCAAATTTTTTAAACTTAAACTATATAGGTAGGTACGTTGTTATTAACTTTATTAGGGTGCTCCTAAGCTGGCCTTTGCTAAAAACGTCCTCAATCTGAGAGGTCGACCTCAGTGAACGTACCCCCACTTCTTCTAACGCCACTTCTTCAAAATAGACTCGCCCAGGCCGAAAACCGACTTCTGCGCATGGGCCACGAAGTTTCAGTCGCACTGTACGTGCACACCCGCACGTGGTATTTTGTGGAAGAGCCACACTCAAGGGGCCAAAGAGCTGCATGTGGCTCGCGAGCCGCGGTTTGCCGACCACTGGCCTAGACCCAACGGCCCGGCGGCTTCCTAAGGGCAGGTCAAGCCGCAGAGGCGTAAGGCTCTCTTCTCAGAGAGGTGGGGGAGAGGGTGCCGCAAGGAAAGCAGGTGTGTGCAGGCGTGTCTGTGCACGTACATACATGCATCACAGGCAAACACACACATGTGGATTTTCTGACCTTGAAATCACATGCTTCAGAGTTAGGAAGATCCTTAGACGGTGGCGCCTGGTGACCTGAGAGCGGGGACACTGGTTCTAAGTGACTGAAACCCAGCTGTTGGGATGGAAAAGGAATTGTGCCGGCTCCTAAGACGAAAAGGCTCGTCTTCAGGGGTAACTGGACCACCCGGCGTCATCGGGACTTGGTGTCTCGGTGTGGCTTCCCCTGAGCCGGCGTCATGCTCACAGGGCTCCTCCCGCAGCTCTCGGTCCCTTTCTCCCTGCCCTTTAGGAAGAGAGCTTCTCTCCCCCAACGGTCTGAAAAAAGCTGGGGTCCTGATGTCACTGGCCCAGGTTCAGCCCTGAACCAGTCACCGAGGCCTGGGAGTGTGTGCTGACTGGGTACCGGTCCACCTGCAGGCGGGGGCTGGGGTGGGCTCCGTGGAAGCACACGGGTGCAGAGTGGGGGGGGGGGGACCAGTTCTCCCAAGGGACGGTCAGTGTCCTGCAGTGACGGCGAACCTATGACACGCGTGTTTGGTTGATTTTTCTTTGTTAAATGGCATTTAAATATATACAATAAAAATAAAAAATATAAGTCTTTGTTTTACTATGGTTGCAAATATCAAAAAATTTCTATATGTGACACGGCACCAGAGTTAAGTTAGGGTTTTTCAAAATGCTGACACGCCGAGCTCAAAAGGTTCGCCATCACTGGTGTACTGTGTCCAGAAGCGCAGGAACACACCGGGGGTGGCCAGAAACCCACACAAGCTGTAGTCTCCAGGCGGTTTGCTAGGCTCTTTTCTTCTTCACACCTGTGTTGCTCAGAACCCCACTTGTCCTTCTCTTCACTGTGGCAGCCCCGGAGGCACCCCACTTGTCCAGTCCATCCATTTTGCAGATGAGAAGGCTGAGGCTTAGCAGCCTGCTGGGGGTCACATAGCTCGATTGCAGTGGAGCCAGGACTGGCACCCAAACCTTGGGGCCTGGCAGCAACACCTGGTGGGCACTGCCTGAGCCTGGGGTCAGCCTGCCACATTCAAGTCCTGGCTCTGCCGTTTGCCACCTGGGGAGCTGTATTCATTTCCTAGGGCTGCTGTGACAAATGGCCGCACGTTTAGTGGCTAACACAGTACACATGTATTCTCACAGTTCACGAGGCCGGAGATCCGAAAGCAAGGTGTTGGCAGGGCTGCGCTCCCTCGGAAGGCGCTGGGGGACGATCTGTCCCTTGCCGCTCCAGCTTCTGGCGCCGGTTGGCATTCCATGTGGCTGCATCACTCCCGTCTCTGCCTCTGTCTTCACCAGGCTCTGCCTTCGCTGTTTCTCCTCTTCTGCGCCTCACAAGGACGTTTGGCATTACATTCAGGGCCCATCTGGGTGATCCAGGATAATCTCGTCTCGGGGTTCTTAATTGCACCCGCAGAGGCCCTTTTTCTGAATAAGGTGACATTCATAGCTTCCCGGGATTTAGACATGGACATGTCTTTTTGGGACCACCATTCAGCCCACTCCAGGGACCTTGTGGAAATCACTTAACCTCTGAACCTCAGTTTGTCATCTGTAAAGTGGGGATAATAATAGTACCTTCTTCAGATGGTTGTCAGGAGATTGATAATATGAGATAATCCTCGTTGCCTAGCACATAGTAAGTACTGAATAAATGTCATTTATTATTATTATTATTATTAATTATTACCCCCAATCCAGCCTGGTCTTCCTGTGGCCCCCTCCCAGGTGGTCTTCTTCACAGGCAGACTTTGCTCCCTTCAGCTGGTAGTAGTAGAGATAAGACAGGTAGGTAGTTGAGGGCTCGGTGGAGACAGAGCTGCCAAGGTGATGCTTGCTCCTCGGCTGGGGCCTGTCCGATTGTCCCAGCAGGGCGGCCTGAGGGGTCTCCTGCCTATCAGTCTCTCACCCGGGCTCCTGGAGGCCAGCATCCGCACCCCAGGCGTTAGAGTGATGACCTGTAAATTGCAGAGAGTCCACGCTTCCCACGCTTCCCACTCGGCTGAGATGCCATCAGCATCTCATTCCGTTTACCTGGGGCTCCTCCAGGTCTCACTTGGAGGATTCTGCCGGCAGAGCACCTCCTCAGCCACCATGACGGCTCGCTTCCTACATCGATCACACCTGCACTGTGACAATGTAATTTTTATCTCGGGTTGTTTATTTCTCAGATGGAACTACTTGTAAATTCCAAGAAGAAAATATATCCCTGTGTGTGACAGAAGCAGCCCAGGGAGATTAATCTGGGCTTTTAAGCTGGGAATGCAAACCTGGCTGATGCTACTCCATGCCTAAGTGTCCGGTAGTCAACCATTGATTGTCCCCCAACGAAGCAGTGGCCCCAGGAGGGGTCAGCTCAGTAGGATTTGATCCAGCTGCATGAGAATGGGGTCCTCACCTCCCATCTGCCAGGGGGCTACCGCCCTGGGGACAGGCAGGTGGCTTGAGGCCAAAAGGCGCAAGAGGTGGAGGGAGAGACCCATTTCAAGGCACAGTTGACAGTCGGTGTGAACAGAAGGAGGGGACCGGGGTGCTGGTGTGAGCCGTGGGAAAGCCGCAGGCTTGTGCTGGGCAGTCCAACAGACCCAGGCTCAAACCTGAGCCCCCACTGACCATACTCCCAGAGTGTTCCTTCACCCCTTGTCCTGACGGAGGAGTTTCTTGATCTGTAAAACGGAGCAAAGAATATTTGACCCATTGGATCATGGAGAGAATTAAATGAGCCAAGTATGAAAAATGCATGGAAGGTCTGGGGGCAGTGCTCAGGCCTGCAGAAGAGGAAAGTCACAGAAGCCAGCAGAATGCTAGCGTCGGTCGGAGGGAATTCGGAGAACACCGACGCAGAGCCCAGTGGAGGCCTGGGGAGGTGAAGGGACTGAGAAGCTGGGATGGAACCCAGTCTCCTGACTGTCACCATTATGCATTGTCTGTCATGCTGCCTCCACAGCAGGGCCCTCAGCCTTGGCCTCTCTGCCTCCCCCAGGGCCACCCATGGGCCTCAGACGTTCATCACCCCCTGAAATGAGGTGCACTGTTCTGTGTGTGTGCGGGGGGCGGGGAGTGGGGGGAGTTTAGCCCATCCAGGGCTTTTGGATTCTCAAAAGGACCTTCCCATTCAAAAACATTAAGAACTTTGGGACTCTGATATTTTGACCAAATGGGGAACTGGGGTGAAGGGAGGAATGCTGACCACCCCTCCCTTCACCCCAGTTCCCCATTTGGTATAGACACAGCCTCCATTGTGACCAAGATCTGGCTGTGATTTGGGGGTTTCCTTGGCCTCAGGGCCCCCACCATCCCTTCTCCTTCTAGCCTGGCTTTCACTTTTCTTCCCCAAGAAAACCTGTGTACAAAAGCCATCTGGAAGCAGGCTGGAGGGAGTTTCCAGGTTTTGGCATTCTGAGCCAGTTCAGATTTCGTGGAGCCTAAAGTTTATTCGGGCTCAATTCTGTGAAAAAGCATAACAAGCCATAAATACAGAAGTAGGTGCAGGTCCTCGGGAGGGGCTGTGGATGCTTCATTAGAATCCCTGTAGACCTGCCGCTAGCCGTGGTTCTCAGGCTTCTGGCCCTTTAAATACAGTTCCTCATGTTGTGACCCAACCATAAAATTATTTTCGTTGCTACTTCATAACGGTGATGTTGCTACTGTTATGAATCGTCATGTAAATATCTGATATGCAGGATGGTCTTAGGCGACCCCTGTGAAAGGGTCGTTCGACCGCCAAAGGGGTCGCGACCCACAGGTTGAGAACCTCTGTGTCTAGTGGGATCATTAATGGACCAGAGTCCTGCGGAGAAGGTGAGGTCTCAGGATGGCGCACCCCCGAATGCCTGCCCACTTCTCTGGGTGCTGCCCTGCTGGGTGCTTGATCTCGAACTGTGAAAAGACAGCCTGCCCTCAAGGAGCTCTCAGCAAGGGAGACACCGTTCCCTGTAGACCGTGACCGGCCTGCCACTGCCCTTTCCTGTGTTCACGCTGCTGCCTGCTGAGCCACCCGCTGCCTCATTTCCCAGCTCAGCAAGTTGCTTAGCCCCCACCCCCGCTCACTCCATTTCAGGGGTGCCCAGCAGGCTTCAGACCTGGGGAGCCCTGGCGGTCTACCCTGTGCAGGGAGAGGCCAGGGCTGCCTGCAGGGCATCTGAGGAGGGGACCTGCTGTGTGTGGCTCTGCCCCTTCCCTTCGTGTCTGTTGAGATGAGCTTTGTCCAGGCCCAGGCTTTGGGCAGGTCGATGGGAAGATGAGGGGCCAGGGGCATAGAAGCTGTGAGCGCCCTCAGTCCCTGCCTTAGTCATTCAACTAGTATTTGTTGGGTGTCAGCCGCGTGCCAGGCGCTGCACTGGAAATATGGTGGCAAGAAATGTGCCGCCGTGAGCCGGAGGCTGACCCGAGTGCCTGAATGTGACTCCTGCTCTGTCACTTTCTGCTGGTGGGAGTTGTGGGAGCCTCTGAACCTCTTTGAGCTTCAGGTTTGTCATCTAGAAAGCAGATAATAACACCTCGTGCGCTGGTGTGGAGAAGGCTAGGGATTTCACACAGGCAGGGCTGCGCTCAGCGCCTGCCCTGTGGTCAGCACCTGTTAATGCTCACCTGCTGTTACCATCTTAGAAGAGCCGTTCCTGCCCCTTGGGGTTCACACCCTTTCCTCTCCAGCATCCTGCTGAGTCTCCTTTTCTGCCTGGGCCCAGAGCTTCCTGGGAGCACAGTAGTCAAGGCCTCATGGGCAGAGCTCCCGGGGCAATACCTAGGGCAGTGTCCCCACATCAGGCTGGATGCAGGCCGAGCTGGAAGGGGACATGACCTGGGCTGGGCTGGGTCAGGGTGGGCAGAGCAGCCGAGGCAGCTGCAGGGATGAAGTCCCCCCCCCCCCGCCCCCCAAGAGCCCATTTCCCTAACGTCTCTGGAGAGACAGAGCTGAGCAAAGAGAAAATACCAGGATGGAGTCAGCTTTGTGTCTAGGCCTCCTCAAAGGGCAGCTTCTGGCTGGTGCCCTGGGCAGCTGCTGGCCCCTTGCTGCCGCTCTGAGCACAGCCATTTGCCACAGGGTCACAGGGGGCTCACCTGGAGCCCTTAGTCCCATCAGCACCTCCCTGCCTTCCCTGCCCAAAGCCCTCCAGAAGGCAGCCTGGAGCAGGGACACAGGCCAGTTCTGCCCCCAGCGAAACACTGCTACTTGGCCGATGAGAATTTAAACAGGTTGCTGAGCAGGCCCACTCATTAATCTTTTGTTTTTATTTTTAGTTTTTTTGTTTGTTTTTACTACAAAAGTAAAACATGCCATCTGGGGAAAATTTGAAAAGTATAGAAAACTATAAAGAAGCAGGTGTGTGTGAGTGTGTGTGTGTGTGTGTGTGTGTGTGTGTGTGTGTGTGTAGGGGTGGGGGTGAGCCCAAACATCCAAGCAGAGTCGAGCACAACTGTTTACATGTTAATATGTTGGCTTTCCAATGAAAAGCAGAAGCTTTTATTTATTTAAATATATTTTGATTAATTTCTGAGAGGAAGAGAGAGGGAGAGAGAGAGAGAAACATTAATGATGAGAGAGACTCCTTGATCGGCTGCCTCCTGCACGCCCCCAACTGGGGATTGAACCCACAACCTGGACATGTGCCCTTGACCAGAATTGAACCTAGGACCCTTCAGTCTACAGGCCGACGCTCTATCCACTGAGACAAACCAGCCAGGGCGAAAAGCAGAAGCTTTTAAAAACCCCATGTAAACATCAATGGCTGCCCGGGATTCGTGGAATTAATTCTTTTAAGAAAGCGCACTTGAGCCAAGTGGATTTGGAGTACAGGGATTTGCAGGAACCCCCAGGCCTGGGAGCGTGGGATGAATTCTAGGTCTTCAGCCCCTGGGGTTCAGAAAGGCTTCCCAGGAGCCTCCCGGGGGCTGGATGGGGTTCGCCTCAGCCACAGAGATTTCATTCTTCACATAATTCCCAGCAGGAGTGGCAGATCGCTTTCACACTTGGCTTGCCTCCTTGCCTGTTTGCCTTGGAAGTAGAGGAAGGAAGAAGAGGGTGCGGAGGAGAGGGGCACTCTCCAAGGAGAAGGGCTGCCCTTCGGGCAAAGGGCTGGAATGGGCTGGCCTGCTTCCCCCTTTCTTCCCTGAAGGTGTGTGTGTGTGTGTGTGCGTGTGTGTGTGTGTGTGTGTGTGTGTGTGTGTGTTGGGGGAGTGCCCGCCTTGCTGATTTGCATGTAAGTAACCACTGTCCAGGGAAGGCGAGTCTTCAGTGCAGGCTGATGAGGACCCCATAGAGAATACTACCTGAGAGGGGGAGAGAAAAGGCCGGGCCAGGTCTGGAGAGGGTAAAACTTGTGTCCTCACCAGCCACCCCCTCACTTGGTGTTTCTTTAGGATGGTTGCAAATTGTGCCAGAGGGCAGCAAATACAGGGCCACGCCTTCTGCTGGCTGGGCGTGGCCACCACATGGGTAGCAGGGTAGCCCACCATCCTTCACTGGGTCCCACCTCTGAGAGGCCACCTGCACACCATGTGCAATTCTGTGCTTGTGCCTGGTGGAAACAGCTTTCAGGCCCTAGTGGAAGTACTTATTTCTCTGAGATTGAGGACTCAACTTTTGCCAAGCACTGTCCTATGTGTATTACTCAGTCTGCACAGCAGCCCTCATAATGAGTCCTGTGTTTCCCCATTTTACAGATGTGCAAACAGAGAAGTTGCTTGACTTGCTCAAGGTTACACAGCCAGTCAGTCAGGAGCTGGAATCCAAATGCAGGCCTCATTGCAAGCCAGCCCCTCAGCACTCTTCCTGGCTGCAGAACCCACCCAGTGCTTCCGCTTGGATGGCTAAGTCCACCGAGTTCCTCCTGTGAAGGCTTCTGCTCCATTAGCACCTTCTCTGGGGACAGAAGGAAGTGTGTTTGTGTGCCAAGGGAGAGCCGGATTCCAGAGAGGAGGGTGCCACCCATCCCCATTCTTGTTTCTCGGAATATACTGAGTGTGTGTGTGTGTGTGTGTGTGTGTGTGTGTGTGTGTAGGATTGGGGGTCGGTTTGCACCAGGTCAGGGCTCTTGGCCACTGATTCCCAAGCGGGTGACCCAACACCGGCTAGAGGCAGCAGTGGAGGCAGGAGCACGGGTGCCAGCTCCTGGAAGCCGCCCAAACCTCGACCCCCAGAGCCAATGGCGGTTCCTCCCTCTCAGAGAGGAGCAGGAGGAGGGGCAGCAGGAGGGTGACGGACGCGCTAGCAGGTACAGGATGCAGGATGCGATGGGCTGCGGCTGCAGGCCCGCCCCTCCCGCCAGCTCCTACCTGGGCCGGCCCGGCGGGCGCTGGTTGGCTCCCTGGGAACGCCGCTCGCCCTATCACACACCTGCACGGTTGCCAGGCAACGGAACGGCGTTGTAACACCTCGAAGACAAGAGCTGGGATGTTTTTATTTCCAAGCTGCTCCAAGTCTCTCCTTAGAAGTTGTGGAAGGATTTGGTTTCCCTCCTCAAAGGGACCGCACCCACACACTCCCCGGTCCCCAGCCTCCGGCCCAGCGGTTTCTGGCCAGACCGGCCACAGCATCCGTGGTTCACTCCGGGCGGCCAGGCCCCCAGCGAGGCGGGCACTCATCTCAGGGTCCTGGAAAAGGCATCCTCCGTGGAGCTGGGAACTTCCGCCTGAGACAAGATGGCACATCTAGGGAGGGCCCCGAAAGTGAGTGAGGACAGGCTCTAAGGTCGCTGGCCTCTGAACAACTCTGGATGGCCATGGTGTGGGTGTAGGGCACGGTTTGGGCCTGGATTCTGGCTTTACACACAGGTTACTATCTGGGTGTTTCCCAAACTTGCTCTCTGCCTCACACCTTCCCAGTGTCTCACCCATCTGTGAGCCTCTGCACTATGTTTTCACTTTTTTCGTTTCTGTATTGACCCACTTTAGCTTAAATAAATGTATTTTAAAAGGAAACTTGGTAACATTTCTGTAAATGGCAATTCAGTATAGTTTTCCATAAATAGAATTAACTGCAGAAATAAATACGAAAAAACAAAATGTTATTAAATTTTAGCACATGGAGTCTAATCTGGGAGGACCATAATAATAACAAAATAACTGCTTATTGAGTGCTTACTCTGTGCCAGAAACTAGCTGAGCACTTTATGCTGATTAGCTCATTTGATCTGGTATTATTAACGTTCCCATTTCACAGATGGGGAAACTGAGATTCAGAGAAGCTAAGGGCTTTGGCCAAGGGCATATAGGCACTAAATAATGAGTCCCATCTAAAAGCCTGGCTTTTAGCCCTAGCGGTTTGGCTCAGTGGATAGAGCGTTGGCCTGTGGACTGAAGGGTCCTGGGTTCGATTCCAGTCAAGGGCACATGCCCAGGTTGTGGGCTCTATCCCCAGAAGGGGGTGTGCAGGAGGCAGCCAATCAATGATTCTCATCATTGATGTTTCTATCTCTCTCCCCCTCTCCCTTCCTCTCTGAAATCAATAAAAATATATTTTAAAAATAAAAGCTGGACTTTTAGCCATGCCCTGTGCTGTTTCTGCCTTGTGGCACCTCTGGCTCCCTGCTCTGGTGATTGGGTGGTGGCCCTTTCCAGGACCGGGGCAATGATTTCAGCCCCAGATGCAGTGGTTTTTGTCTTGCTCCAGGGATTGTAATCACTAGGTGCTCTTACAGATAAACCACACGTTCTCCCAAAAGCCCTGTGAACTATCTCATTTTATAGCTCAGGGAGGCCAAGCCACCTGCCCCAAGTCACAATGTTGCTGAGTGTGTGTCCTGCTCCCTGTGCAGTGCTGGCTCTATCTTGCACCTCATTCAGAAATAGGAATCTCTAATTCTTAGCAACGCATACAGCAGACGGAGCCTCTCACAGGGAATTAAATCTCCATCTGGGAAGGAGGGCATTTGTCGAACCCACTCTTGGCTGTGGATTGACATCTTTGGAACTGTGGCCTTCTATGGGGGGGTGGTGAAATCCCCCGGAGCCAGCCCCCAGCCCCTGGCGCTCCACACACCTCAGGACTCCTGCACCAGTGGGCAGGGATGCTTGGCTTTCTTATCTGCCTTCCTGGAAATATAGTCCATAATCCTTTATCAAAATGAGCAACTGCATTTCTCGTTCCAAAGCTGGCTTGCTCTTGCCTGGGAGAGGAAGAACAAGGGAGCCTTTGGAGAGGGAGAAAAATCATGTTATTTTTAAACGGCATTTTGAGTGAGTGCTGAATGGAGTTCAAGAAAATTGCCTTAAAGACTTGCTCTCCGCGGGGATGGCGTTTCTCATGGCTCCCAAGCATTTGGAAACTTAATTGCACACTTGTACAGGCTACTGTTTTTATTTCTTTCTGGTCTCAGAGGTGGGCTTTGAAGATTGTGCTCTGTCTGTAATTTTTTTAAAATCTCTAATACATTTTGCACATCTGCAAGGTAGAACCGCTTGAAAGAAACTGTGTCAAAATTGGCTCTCGATTTAATGAATCTGCAAATGGAATAGGGCTCGGTGAGATGATGTGGCGTTAGCTGGCCCTGAGCCTCCGGCTGCAGGGGTGCAGCCTAACCCCGCCCCCCAAAGCGGCTGTGCTCTTTGCTGGTGATCTCTGAATTGCAGAGCCTTAGCTCACACCTTTGCTGAAATCCTTTCTCTACCCCAAGCTGGAAGCCAGGCCATATGGAGGAGACCCAATTCTGTGTGGGTGTTTGGGGCCTCTTAGGCCAAGATGCTAATAAGAGCGTTTAGCTTAATTGTAGAACCACAGTTCCCCTCTGCTGGCGGCTTCCTCAAACCTCCCACGCCATATTGTATCTAAAAACTAGAAGGTCCATTTTGGGGTCAGAACTGTGTAGTGAGCAAGGTAGGATTTAGACTGCAATGCTTGGGGTTGGCAGGGATGCCAATACTCGGGGGAGTGGGGAACCCCAGATTTGTGCTTCCTGAGTGGGGAACCCCTCTGGGACTCTGGCTTCCCACCCACGGGAACATGGTTGGGGAAGGGCTACATGCCTGCCTTTGGAGCCAGGCAGACGAGGAGTTTGAATTCAGGCTCTGCCACTTTCCAGCTGGTGAAGGTGCTAGGGAATCCTGCTTGTCATCCTGCCCTCTACCTTTGGCACTGTGCCCAGAGGCTGGCCTGGAAGTCCACACCTGTGGGCTCCTGCCCTGGGCCTAGGGCTAACGGCAGGCACCGGGCACCGGCAGGTGATGGGGGAGGGAGGAGAGTGAATCCTGGGTAAGCATCCCCTGTCCTACAGGCTGGTTTGATCCCTGACCGAGGTCTCAGCTCTTGTCAGGGGCCCTCCCTCTCCACACAGCTTCTCTGTCATGGTTCTGATTCCCCATCCCTCCCCTCCCCCTTTAGGCTGAGGGTTGTTAACACTGATGGTTTCTTTCTTTCTTTCTTTCTTTCTTTCTTTCTTTCTTTCTTTCTTTCTTTCTTTCTTTCTTTCTTTCTTTCTTTCTTTCTTCCTTCCTTCCTTCCTTCCTTCCTTCCTTCCTTCCTTCCTTCCTTCCTTCCTTCCTTTCTTTCTTTCTTTCTTTCTTTCTTTCTTTCTTTCTTTCTTTCTTTCTTTTTAACATATATTTTTATTGATTTTGGAGAGGAAGGGAGAGGTAGAGAGAGAGAGAAACATCAATGATGAGAGAGAATCATTGATTAGTTGCCTCCTGCATGCCCCCTTCTGGGGATTGAGCCTGCAACCCGGGCGTGTGCCCTGACTAGGAATCGAACTGTGACCACTGAGCCACGCCAGCCTGGCAACATTGGTGGTTTCTTTCCTGTTAACTAATATCCCTGTGCATCCCCTGTGCCCTGCACACACCTTCCTCGATTGTCCGTTTATTAACCTGTCCTCAGTTACCTAGCGACCCCTGACTGACACAGCAATCCTAAGCAAGGCTGTGACCTCTGGGAGCTTTGGTTCCCTCACCTGTAAAATGAATGTTATTATGGAACAGTTTGCTTGCATTCTTAAAGGTGCAAAGTGCTTGGCCCAGGGCCTGGAGGACAGTAGTCTTACCCCGCAGGGATAGGGACAGTGTAGGGGACTGGGCAGTCACCTCTGTCCTTGGGCCTAAGGCAGCCTTACACTCTGCTCTCTGCTTTCCATCCATGAGCCGGGCACTGCTGACCGGTGGCACCAGGAGAGCAGAATCTCACAAGACTCAAGAAGTTGGCAAGTCTCTTGTCCTGTGCTATCCCATAGAAGCTGCCCATCCGACCCTTCTGTGCACACTCTTTCTCATCTTTATTTTTTTTTAAGATCTTTTTATTATCATTTTAAAAAATATATTTTATTGATTTTTTACAGAGAGGAAGGGAGAGGGATAGAGAGTTAGAAACATCGATGAGAGAGAAACATCGATCAGCTGCCTCCTGCACACTCCCTACTGGGAATGTGCCCGCAACCAAGGTACATGCCCTTGACCAGAATCAAACCTGGGACCCTTCAGTCCTCAGGCCGATGCTCTATCCACTGAGCCAAAAACGGTTAGGGCTCTCATCTTTATTGTTATCGGGAAACAAAGCAAGTACAGATTCCACATAACACAGTGTCCCCTGAGAAGGTAAAAGAAACAGATGACACTGGCTATCCCAGCTGGAGCGGCCGGGTGGGTGGGACTGAAGCAGACGCGGCCAGTGCCAGCCAGTCCCTCTCCGGCCTCGTCCGCTCTGGAATCTCATTCAGTTTTTGAGGGTTTGAGGATCCAGGAACCAAAAGGACAGCAGAGAAAGCGGGTGGGGGAGGAGTCTGTGAACCGTTGGTGTTTATGTGAGTGCCTGTCTAGGAAGGTGAGAAAGACACAGAGCCCGGGGCCCTGCTCCCGGGAGGATGGCAGCTGAGTTGGGAAGCTAGCACTTAGGAAATGATGAGAGCCCGAGAGGGAGAGGAAATAAACAGGCACTGGTCGGGGCTGCCTGGCAGGGAAACGCCAGGGAGAAGGAGAGGGCATTTCGCGGGAGGGACCACCAGGCAAGGAGAGGAGGGTCAGGGGCGGCCAGGCTGAAGGAAGGCAGAGGTGTGGCCTGGCAGTAGCCAGAAATCCAAGGGGAGAGCACAGCGTGGGTCTGGCTATTTTAGAGTCTTGAAGCCAGGTAAGGTACTTAAATCTGGAAGCAGGGCTCTGGGAGCCGTTAAAGAAAGCATTCTGAAGCTGAGGGTCACAGGCAGACCTCAGAGCACCCTGGAACCTCCTTGAAATTGTACGGCGCAGAGGCTGGGCGTGTGGGGGTCGGTTGGACCTTCCGTCTCTGAGTTCCAGTGCCACCTTCTAGTTATTCCTGAACCTTTCTGAGCCTCGGTCTTCTCGTCTATAAAACGGAACTAAGTGGCGATGTCTCCCTCGCAGCCTGTGTGGGGTCATACGGCGCACAGTCTCGGGCACGCGGTAAAGACCTCAGAAAGGGGCTGCTGTCATCAAACGCTGCAGAACCGCGAGTGATCATCCAGTCGCACTTCTCTAGAGAGAGGGTCTCCTGTAGCTCTCATGAGATTCCCCAAGGGGTCCCTGATTCAAAAAATGTTAAGCACCACTCGCCGCCTGAGAGGTTTAAAAATAGAGGCGTGTGAGGCAGAGAGAGCTGTGTGTATGTGACAGGAACATGATGGTGTGGGCCTGGGGGCAGGGAAGCAGCGTGGAGCCTTTCTGCCCATCTGCTGGACACACCATCCTTCCATTCATTCACTGGCTTATCACGCCTGGCTGAGCACTGACTCAGAGACCAAGCACAGGCCGATGGGAAGGGAGATGGGCACAGCCCGTCTTCAGAGATTCCCACCGGCCTCCTGCTCTCCTGTCCTTGTGAGGGCCCCTTCCCGCATGGAATCAGGCTGGCCCGCGACTCAATCTAACCAGTGGGATGCAGTGGAAGTGAGGTGGCCAGGGCCAGCCCCAAGCCCGAAGGCCAGCAGCCTCACTTCTGTGGTTTTGGGAGGATGTTTTCCCATTGATTTTTAGAGAGAGTGGAAGAGAGAGAGAAAAACAGAGAGAAACATGGATGTGAGAGAGACACATCAATTGATTGCCTCCCACACATGCCCTGACCAGGGCCTGGGTCGGGGAGAAGCCTGCAACCAAGGCACATGCCCCTGACCGGAATCGAACCCAGGACCCTTTGGTCTGCAGGCCGATGCTCTCTCCACTGAGCAAAACCAGCTAGGGCAGAACAGATACATTTTGTAAGAAGTCTGACTACCCTGAGACACCTGGAGAGGGAGACAGGCTCAGCAGTTTAGCTCAGATGACTCCAGCGCTTGCCACAACCTGGCTGAAACCACATGCAAAACCCCAAGTGAGAACGGAAGAGCCATCCTGCGGAACCCATTCAGCCCCCTGAACCATGAAGTCATGAAATGGTTTTGATTTAAGCTCTCACGTTTAGAATGGCTTGTTACCCATGTGGAACTGAATGGAGACCAACCAAATGAGAACAGGTAAAGGCTGTTTATTCAGAGGTTGCTATTCCAACGGGATTAGCCATTGTCACATATTTTGGCAGAGACTCAGAGGCAGGCGGAGGAGTGGGCACTTTTTCTAGTAGAAAGAAAAGAAGGCTTCAGGTCTGCCCTGGTTGGAGACTGTGGGCAGCGGGGAGCTGGAGGCAGGCTAACTAGAAGCGGAGGGAGGGGGTCCTCTGTGATTGGCTAGGGATGCATATTTGGTTTTCTCTGGTAGGTCCTCAGTTAGAAGTGGGGACAAAAATCAGGGAAGCTAAGTCCTAAACATTTGGGGCTGATTGGCACAAGCTATTGTTTAGCTTTCTGGACCATTTGCTAGAGAGGTGGTCTGACTTCCTGTGAGAAGCAAGCTGGTGTCTTGGCTTGGTTACCTCAATGGGATGGTTTCTTGGACTGGCTACCTCAGACTGGGGCATTGGCGTTCCATTTGTATATGTGGCCTGGCATTGTTATAGCTGTCGTGTAACAATAGATACCTACATGCAAACTGAGAGTTTGGATTTCCTGTTGAATGAACAGAGTGGTCTAGGTAGGTCCAAAGTGGGGAGCCCCTCCCCCCAGCCCATGCCCAGTTTGAAGGACAAGTGAGAAGTGGCAGGCAGATGAAGGAAGGAGGGTTGTCCCAGGTGGAGGGGACAGCATGACCTGTTGGGCCTGGGGATAGACGAGAACAGGGCAAGGGTGAGAGGCTGCAGCAGGCTCACCTGGCTGGGCTCCCAACAGGTGGTGAGTGTGGGCTTAGGGCCCGGGGCACTCCTGAAAGCAGATCACAGTGCCTGGAGCGATATAATCACAGCTGAGCCTAAGAAGAACTCCCCAGATGGAGGAGACGGAGGTGGGCAAGGGTGAGCGCAGCACCGGTGAGGAGGCAGCTGCAGCATCCAGGGAGAGTTCCAGAGGCAGAAACTACCCGCCCTGGGGACTGGCCTCCGGGCAGGAGGAGAAGGCACAGTCCAGGTTTTCCGCAGACCGAGGCGTTGTGGTCACCGAGAAGGTGACCCAGGAAGAGGGGAGAAGGTTTGGAGGCGGTGACGCTGTTCTGGGAAAGCAGAGTAGGGAGAGTCTGGGAGACCCCAGGGAACACAGGTGGGGTCCCTGGAGGTTTGGACTTGGAGCTGGGAGAGACTCGGAGGGGATGCGTTTTTATGCGTCATGGAGGCCCCCAGCGACCGTGGGTAAATGACAGGAGGAAGAGGTGCCATGCCAGGGGCTGAGAAGGAGTGTCCAGTAGGCCGTGCTGGAGTCTGCCCAGGGGAGACTTGTGCCAAGGAAATTAGGGGAGATTTCAAGGGGTGCTCCGCCCCAGGGGCAGCTGAGTTGATAGTGACTGGGCACTGTTGGATCTGGACCCATGCAGGGAGCGTGGGTGAGAAGGGGTGGAATACCAGGGGGGACAGACCTTCCAAGCAGTTTGCCTCTGCGGGAGGAGAGAGGCAGCGGCTGCAGGGAGGTTCGGTTAGGCAGGGCGTGTAGTTCAGTGGGAGACTGAAACAAGTCTCTAGGCAGAGAGGGAGCAGTCTAGCGGGCGGGAGCTGAAGATGCCCGAGGCGGGCGCAGCCCACAGGGAGGCAGCTGTCAGAAACCTCTGCCTTGGGCTGTGTTGGCCCAACAGTGTTTTCTTTTTTTGGTGGAACTTGCTGCCAACCCATTGCATATAAAAATCCTGATTCCCAGTTGCTGGCAAAATCCAAAGATCTGATGGCCCGGGCCCTGCTTTCTGCAGAGCCGCAGTGGCTGGAGCCTGGGGCTTTCCGGCTGGGCCTGGCTTCCGGATTGCCACCTGCCCCGTGTCCTACCTTCCATCTCACCCTTTTCTGTTTCCTGCTTGGCCCCTGTGGGCATTTGAATGGAAATCTTGGGGTGAGAGGACGTGAGAGGGTAGGGCCAGAGCCAGCCTCAGGCAGAAGGCTGGGTGAGAATGCTGAGAGGTGAGGGCCTAGGCCTGGAGGCCAGGGGTAAGGATTTAAGGAGGGGGTGAGGGGGCAGGGTTGGAATGGCCACTGAGGAGAATGGAAGAGGAAGCTGTGGGCTGCATAGATTAATGCTGGGGCAACCCCAGTGCTGGGACCAGCTGAGACTGAGCCAGGGACTGGCAGCTGCTCCCATTCATACCAGGGGGTGAACAGAACAGGGGAGGGGGCGAAAGAGCTTCTATACTTAACTCAGCACCCCTTGGCTCTGTTGGTGGTGTGGGGTGGGGGGTGGTCCCTGAGACTCGGGGCCACACAGACAGAGCCCCAGGAGACAGAGCCTGTCCTCCCCGTCCCAGGGACTCTCCCAGGCCAGGGACGTGCTGAAGCCCCACGTGGCCCAGGGAAGGAATCGTTCTGGGGGAGCCCTGTGTGAAGCTGACGGGCTCCTGAGATGCCGGCTCCGTTCCTCGTGGCGGGCCCTCAGGAGGTGCGCACACTTTCTTGCACACCCCTCCCCCGAGCTGTCCTTCCGAAGTCTCCTCTGTCTGCCCCTCTGTGGCCTCAGGACTAGTTCTCAGTCACCAGGGTGGGACTTGCTCCTGACCTGAGGGGCAGGGGTCCTCAAGATGAAATCTTCCTGCCCTGGCTGCTCTGGCTCAGTGGATAGAGCTGCAGACGGAAGGGTCCCGGGTTTGATTCTGGCAAAGGCATAAGCCCGGGCTGTGGGCTCGATCCCCGGTAGAGGGTGTGCAGGAGGCAGCCGATCAGTGGTTCTCTCTCATCATTCATGTTTCTATCTCTCTTTCCCCCCCGCTTCCTCTCTGAAATCAATAAAAATATATCTTAAAAAAATATTAAAAAAATAAAAAGATTAAACCTTCCCAACCCCTCCCTGTGCGTGAACGCTCTCCTCTCGGTCTCACTGGGAACCGTGTGCCGCTTGGACACATGTCACTGTATCATTGAGCTGGAAGGTAATTAGGCGACGCTGGGGGAGAGCCTGTCTCCTGGGAACACGGGGGTAATGAGCCATCACAAGGACCAAGGAGGCTGCTGGGGGCTGCTGACCGCAGAGGCTCGGTTATTCCTTCGTTCCAGAGGAGCTCCTGATTGGCCCTCATCCCGGCTGCGTCAGAGCTGGCCCCGTTCTTCAGCGGGAAGTGGGAGCTTTGGTGGAGAGCGAAAAGGGCGCCCTGGGCTTTGAAGCAGGAATGTGAACAAGTTGTCCCTTGGTGGGGTGGGAGGAAGACAGAAGCCACAGTCCTCTATGGTGGCGCGTGTCCTTGAGGCCTGGACACAGTGGCCAGGAGTCTTTACCAGGAGAGCCAACTGGGAGGGGGCCAGGCCAGCTCTATCCTGGACCCCTTAAGCGTCAGCCAGACCCACTCAGAAGTGCTCCCAGCCGCCCTCCTCCACAGTAAACACACCGGGTATCCCCACCGGAGATTGGAGAAGAGACCAGAGCGGCCCCAGGCTGGCCTGCCCAGCAGTCCCGTTACAGCGGCCCCCTCTCCATCCAGCTCCTGGCTTGTCCCCACGTGGCTCCACCCTTGGCCCCCTGTGTCAGTGACGGGGTGATGGCATGTTACCCTGGGCAGCCTCCTGCTACCCCCACCCCTTCCTGTTCCCCGGCAGAAACTCCAGTCAGCCTCTTTGGCCCCATCTGGTCGGCCTTTCACCAGCCACTCAAACGCTTCACCCTCTCCGAATGGAACCCCATCAGTTCTTGCAACAGAGCCCACCTTTCAAATAGGCACCTTGCTTTCTTTCGACTCTCTCTCTCTCTCTCTCTCTCTCTCTCTCTCTCTCTCTCCCCCTCTCCCTCTCCCTCTCCCTCCCCCCCCCCTTTCTGTCTTCCTTTATTTCTTCTTCCTCTTCTTCCTCTCCTCTTTCCCTTCTCAGGTCTTGGCATTTCAGGTTGTGGATCTGCTACAACCACCTTCCCAGAGAGTTCTGTTTGCTCTGTACTCAGAGCTGCCTCCTGGGCCTCTCCAATTCCTGGGTACACCCCGGCCACTGCTCCTCCTCCCCCGAGGCCACAGAGAGCTGTCTGTGGGCCGCCCCTATGGACGAGTGAGCCATGCTCAGGCAGCGGCCGGGCCTGTCCTGCCCACAGTCGTGTCCTCAGTGCCCGGGTCAGGTGTCCCAGCGGTGCTGCGTTGGAGTGAATGACAGCGCTGCCCTTCCCTGCCTCCGCTCCAGACCCGCCCTTTCTGGGGGCGTCTGCAGGGCCTGTCAGGGCACATCCGTCTGTGTGTGGGGTCACCGGTCTTCCAGCTGCACTCACTTAGGGGAGCCCTTTGAGGGGTGTCGGGACTGGTTTCCTCCGAGCAGCACCGTCCTGAGGGGTCCCTGCTCTGCCCTCTTCCTGTCGTTTGTCTCCTCAAAGGGCAAGGAGTCCAGGGTCCAAGGAGATGTGCCCACCCGGAGCCCGTGCCCATCACTCCCGACCAGTTCTGTCTGGTGGAAACGGGAGCTGCGTGTACTTCAGATGTTTTAGTTTTATTCATTTCAAACGGGCCGGATCCGGCCCGCGGGCCGTAGTTTGCCCATGGCTGTTCTAGTACCACATTAAAAAAGCAAAAAGTGGCAGGTGAAATTCATTTAAACATATTTGTATTTAACCCAACATATTCAAAATGTTATCATTCAACATGTAATCGCTGTGGCAAGAGTTCTTTCCCATCGTAAGTCTTTGAAATCGCCACATTCAAGTTCAGAAGCCACACCGGGGTGGCGGCTACTGCACTGCTGCTCAGTTCCGGACCACACCGAGGCATCGAGGCATCGGAGAGCGAATTCCCTGCCCGATGGCCCAGCCGGTGTCCAAGGCCCCTCCTCATCGGGCTCCTAAGGGCAGATAGCACCCAGAAGCTCGAGGGTGGGGATGGCCAAGAGCCAGACCTGCCTCTGAGGAGGGGGCACATTCCCTACGCGCTGGTTTCCTTCTTAGTTCAACATCCACTCTGATGGAGAGGCCGGGTGATGGGCCCCGTGAGCACTGAGGGCGGAGGGGCTGGGCACAGCTCAGGAGCAGCTGGGGGCCCTTGGGGTTGGGAGTCTGGGATCCCACAGAGCAGCCTGGCAGAGGGGAGGGTGGGCACAGGTCCACAGACAGGTTAATGGCTCCTGCCTTGCACACAATTGGATTTGCCCTCCCGAGCCTCCCAGCTTTGGGGAAAGGCCGCTCCTCCTGGGAGCTCAGCTGGATGGCCAGAGCCACAGGGCCTGGGCCGCCAGGCCTGATTCGATCAGGAGGAGTGAAGGACATGGGCTCACAGGCAACCCAGTGCCCAGAGGGGCCGTGGCTCCGTCCAGAAAGACAAGGCTGTGGGGGGGGGCACAGGGGGGCCACAGGTCCCCTCTCCTGAGAGCCTCCCTCCACTCAAAACACAATGGACATTTGTCTACTCGTACATCATCATCCCCTCCCACTTTCCCATCTCTTTGAGAGCTGGTTGCAGGACGGCTCAGTCAGAGAACGTGGAACCAGCCCATTTTCCTTTGTGTCTGTGGGGTGGGTGTGCAGCACGTGCTAAGACAGGGACGGTGCCAGGGAAGGGGAAACAGAAAAGACCCTCTCTTTCTTTCCTCTCAGTACTTACATCTTGTATCAAACGAAACTCCCAGACGTGCACCGTGTCTCTCTCCATGGAAGCCTGGGGAAACGATTCGGGGACAAATTGCAAACTAGAGGTGAAGACAGCCCAGGACTCCAAAGTGGACGTGTCCTCTCGCCGCCCTGCCTCTGACCAGGCCGTCCCTTCCACCCGGAGTGCCCTCCGTCCCCCCTTGAATGCCAGGGGACCTCCCGCTCGCCCTTGGAGGCTGCCTTCCCTCCGCCCTCCACCCTCCGCAGCACTGCTGGCTTCCTCCTCAGCCCTGTTCCTATAGCGCTGCTGGGCTCCATCACACAGGGCACTTGCTCATTCAACCTGCAAATAATGATTGAGCTCCCCCCCCACCCCACCCCCCACCTCAGGTGCCTGGCACTGTTCTGGGGTCTGGAGACATCACAGGGAACCGGCAGACATGGGGAAAGACAATAAACATGTCAACAAATAATTAAACAAGAGACACTCAGGGAGTGTTCTCTGCTAAAGGGGAAACAGAGCAGGGTACTTAAGTAATCAATAGTGACTGGGGGGGGCGGTAATGGGGGGTGCTCCCGCCGAGGTCTGGATGCTAAGAAGGAGGTAGTCCTGCAAGGCCAGCGGCGGAGTGATCCCGTCACTGCAAACCTATTGTATCATTCCCTTTGTAGGAAATACCTAGAATAGACAAATCCACAGAGACGGCAAGCAGATTAATGGTTGTTGGGGGGGGGGGGGCGGGAGGGGGGGGCGCTTGGGGGAAGAATGGGGAGTGACTGCTAATGGCTATGGGATTCTCCCTGGAGGTGATGAAAATGTTCTAGAACTAGATAGCGGTGATGGTTGCACAACATTGTGAGTGTACTAAATGCCACTGAATTGTGTGCTTTGAAATGGTACTTTTATGTTATGTGCATTTTACCATAAAACAAAACCTTCCAAGGCAAGGGTGGAGAGAAAGGCTCACACGGCCAGTGTCGGGGAGAGTGGTGGGGCGTGGGGCTGGAGAGGTGTCGGGGCCTGCCGCGAGGACGCTGTGGGTTGGTAAGGAGTTTGCATTTTATTCTGGCGCCGTGGGAAGCCACTGGCAGGCTTCAAGCAGGAACGCACCATGACAGCACTTCCTGTTCTAGAAGGTCCCTGTGGCCGTGGTGTGGGCCACGTGTGCTAATGACCGGGTGCGGGCAGTGGGGATGGAGTGATGTGGACAGATTTAGGATCTATTTTGAAGGCAGAACCAATGGAACTTGGATTTAAGGGAAAGAATGGAGGAAAGAATGGAGGAAAGGAGAAGGCTGTCTGCATTGCTAGCTTGAGCCACCCAAAGGATGGAGTTGCTGTTGGGGACGCCGATGTGGGAAACACCTTTCGAACACGTTGGGTTTGAGCTGCGTTTAGGTACTCACGTGGCAACGTCAGGTGGGCAGTTGGGTGGACTGTTCTGGAGTTTAGGACTGAGACACACACCTGATGCCCACCCCCTGCCCCATGGAGATGGTATTTACAGCCTGGGCCGGGGTGAGCTGCCCTGGGGATAGGAGTGGCTATGGAAGACAGAAGGTCCGAGGGACGAACTCTGGGGAATCAGAGCTGGCGCTGCCAGGAAGGCAGGAGAAAACCCAGCAGAGCCCTGTCTTGGAAGGGAAGGAAGTGTTTCCGGGAGGGAGGCCCAGCTGCGTCCAGTGCTGCTGTGAGGGTGAGTAGATGAGGATGGAGTCACTGTTAGGTTTGGCAATGTGATTAGAGGTCGGCCTCTCTGTGAGTCGAGTGCCCAGCACATAGTAGGTGCTTGTGAAAAGGTTGGGGGACTTGAAATGATTATGTTCCTCACTGTGTGACTTAGACTGCCCAGAGCTAGAAGTTGGGTATTAAAGGGAAGTGGCTGAGGTGCTCGGGACACCTAGGAGCGCTGGTCGGAGGGAGACTGGGGCGGCTGGGGGTGACTGGGGGCTGTGGTGGAGGCTGGGAACCCAAAGGAGCACCGGATTCTAGTCGCCCACTGGCCCCTTTGGAGAGGGCCTGCCCTCCACTTCTTTCCCCTTTTTTTCCTCTCAGGAGGTGATTCATATTTCAATATATTCCAGCTGAAAAAAGGATCAGATTTTGAGCAGGTGGTAAGTCAGTACATGGAAATTTGATATATTTTGACTAATGCAGTTTGAAATTTGAAAACTGCAGACAATTTTATCCGAGATCCATTTTTATACCAACTCATTATTGGGGGGGGAAAGGCAAGATTTCAGGTTTCTGGGGGAGGACTGTGAACTCGGGCCTGTCAACCCAGGCCTGTCACCACCAGGCCCCATTCAAGCAGCTTGACCTCGCAGCCGCCGGCCCCCTGCTGCCCGCTGCCTGCCTGGGCCCCCAGGGCTCCTGCCGGAAAGGCTTTCTTTAGCCACGGCTTTCAAGTATCCTCCTGGGATGACTAGTCCAATTTAATCTGACCTTCAGCCCCACCTCTGTGGCACCAACTCCAGCAAATCCCTGGCGCTGGCACTTAAGACAAGTTTTGTGATATTACATAGAATCTCCACTTCCTTCCCCATCTGCCTTGTCCGTTTCCCCAGCCTCATGGGTGTGAAGCACAGGAGGAGGAAATGAATAATGAAGACGGGGAGGCATGGAGCTATTGGCAAGGGAGCAAGGACACACTCATGGGAGGCGGGGGGCTGCCCGTGGGGGCGCTGGAGGGGGGACAGGGTGGGAGAGGGGCTCTGAGGGGCAGTGCCTTAAAGAGAGAGAGAGCTCTCTTCTCAGTGTTGGATGCCAGATCCGTGTCGGTTTGAATCCTGGCTCCACCCTCTTGGGCGAATCACCACACTTTGTTGAGCCTTATTTTTTCTGAGCTACAAAATGGGGATGTGGTTTTCTGGGGGAACATTCGAAGTAGGTGTGACACACAGGAGGGATTCAACACATGTGGGTCTCCTTTGCTTCCCCACCCAGCGATTTCCTCTGCATTTGAGCACGTAGCTCTGTCTCCTTTGGGTGGCTCACGGTCTAGTTGGGAAGGCAAACAGGGAAGTTGAAGCCTCTAAGACAGCGGTTCTCAACTTGTGGGTCGCGACCCTTTGGGGGTCGCCTAAGACCTCGGAAAACACATATATAATTACATGTTGTTTTTGTGATTAATCACTAGGCTTTAATTATGTTCAATTTGTAACAATGAAAATACATCCTGCATATCAGATATTTACATGACGATTCATAACAGTAGAAACATTACACTTATGAAGTAGCAACGAAAATAATTTTATGGTTGGGGTCACCACAACATGAGGAACTGTATTAAAGGGTCGCGGCATTAGGAAGGTTGAGAACCACTGGGGGGTCTAGGAAGTGAGGCCTAAAACGCCTGGTAAATTCTTTTACCTGCTTAGAGCATGAGGTATCTACCCTGGGGTCCTCTGGTGGCTAATCCTTACTGTATCTCTACATTCACCCACAATACGGCCACCTCGGCCATCTAAAGCACTTGTTTGCTTTTACGAGAATTGCATCAGCTAAATCATTCATTCACTCACTCACCAGACATGCATCTATGTACCGCCCCTCTGGTGGAGGCAGGTGACTTTAAGAGTGGCGAGTACTGCCCGGCCGGTGTGGCTCAGTGGTTGAGCGTTGACCCAGGAACCAAAAGGTCACGGGTTCAATTCCTGGTCAGGTCACATGCCCGAGTTTCGGGATCAATCCCCAATAGGGGTGTGCAGGAGGCAGCTGACCGATGATGTTCCTCTCTACCTCTCTATCCCTCTCTCTCAAAAAAATCAATAAAAACAATTTTTTAAAAAGAGTGGTGAGGACTTTGAGAGGAGGGAGCGCTGACGAGGGTGGAGGGTCTGACACGAAGGAAGGGTCTGGAGAGGCTTCGTGAGCAGGTCCGGTCGGAGCCGAGCCATGCAGTTACCATCTCTCCTAAGCTGGACTTTGGTTATAAGCCAGAGGAGTCTGGTCTGGCTGACTAAGCAACAGAGGAAAGCCTTGGGCGGTGTTTCAGTTAGGGCCTCTTGGGCTTAAGTAACTGAAAACCCAAGAAGAGGATTTATTGTGTCATATGCCAGGAGGTTCACAGATCCCGGCACTGGTTGGCTTCACAATAACCAGGTCCTGACGGAGCCAGGTGCTCCCGGTCTCTGCTCGGTGGTCCTTGCCAAGCTGGGTTTTAGCCCTTAGGCGGACCCCTCTGCCTCTGCAGACTGTCTTGGTGCTCATTGGTCAGCGTGGAGTCACATGCTCCGGCCGAGCGAATCACTGACCCACTCCCGAGGCTGGGGCGGAGCCTCGCTCCTCAGAGCCTGTGGCTGCCTGATTACGGACTTTTGGGTCCTCATAGCCAAGAAGAGGGGTGTTGAGCGGACCTCTGCAGAAAGAAAATGGGACCCAAAGGAGAAGCCGAACAGCCTGACTCTGGGGAGGGCAGAAACCGGGGTGGCTGGGGGTGGGGGGGCGGGGTTGGTGGGAACAGCTAGGGCGATGGCCTCAGAACGGCCCAGGGGGTGAACCGGCTCCGCAGAGTCACGGCTTCAAGTTCAGGGTCACGTTCCTGGGGGGGAGTCTCTTTGGCCGAGTCTGGCCACTGATTGATAGTCTTGCTTCCTGAATTGCCTGCTCTGTGTGTGTTGGGGGGGGTGGGGGAGGTTTGAAGGCTGCACCCTCAAGAAGGCAAGGAGATGGGGGTGAGAAGCCCCTGAGATGATGGGGGAGAGCAGAGATGGGGGAGAGCAGAGATGGGGGAGAGCAGAGATGGGGGAAGCAGGGCCAGACCATGGATGGGCTTGTAAGCCATGCTCAGCTGGAGGGACCCTATATCTGTAAGCATGTTTATTTGCAAGCAACAGACACCAGCCTTGGCTAATTTAAATTAAAAAATAAGATTTATTTAAAGGGCACTAGGTAAGTCACCGTCTCTCTGGAGGGGTGGGGGCCCCCCAGGCAGGAGCAATGTCCCAAATGAAGGCAAAGACTCCTCCGAGCTCGCCCCTCCAACGTGCCGGCCACAGTCACTACCCCTGCTGGCTCTGCCACCGCTGCGTCCCTGCAAGCATGCGTCCTGGTCGGTGCCGCTCATTCGCATCACTGACTCCTGGTTCTGAGTCAGGGGCAGGTGTGTGGAGCCGCTGAGTCCGGGCCAGGGGTTTTGTCCGAGCTACACGGGAGGCTTCGAAAGTGAGGGCTTGGCCCTGACCGGTTTGGCTCAATGGATAGAGCGTTAGCCTGCGGACTCAAGGGTCCCAGGTTCGATTCCGGTCAAGGGCATGTACCTTGGTTGCGGGCACATCCCCAGTAGAGGGTGTGCAGGAAGCAGCGATGTTTCTCTCTAATCGATGTTTCTAACTCTCTATCCCTCTCCCTTCCTCTCTGTAAAAAATCAATAAAATATATTTTTTTAAGAAAGTGAGGGCTTGACCTTTTCAGGTTGCACCTGGAGGGAAGGGCTCACTTACATAATAAATTGGGAAATCTCCCAAAATACAGGAAGAGGCTCTCGTGATTGGGTGGCAAAAAAAGTGACAAATGTCAACAACGTGCTATCCTGAAGGTATTTGGGGAAGACTGTCAGCTTGTGAAAGCCAGAAACTGGGTCTTTTGTCCCCAGAGCCCTCTTGGCATAGTGCCTGGCTCAGAGGATGGGGTGGAGTAAATATTTTCTGAGCTAATGCCCTGTCAGCAGAGGAGGGACATGAGCAGACTTAACTGGACGGGCCAGATAGGCCCAGCAGAGGGGGTGGGGAGCTGGGGCAGAGGCCGGGGGGCAGTGGGTGGGCATTAGGAACCGATGTTTGCAAACCCCTTTACTTCCTTGTCCCCACAGACCCCTCCTGTGACGAGGGGAGCTTGATTTCCCAGCATGTGGAATGCCTGTTACATTCTGTCCTTTTCCCCAAAACTCCCCCACTCTCCTCCCTCCCTGGACGCTCAGCCGATGACCCCCTCTCCCTTCATGGAGAAAACAGCTCTGGGAGGCTAACTCCATCTGCATGTACCGAGTCCCCTCCACTTACAGGCAGGAAATGCTCCAGCTGAGCCCTAGAGCTCGGTGCCTTGGCCCTCTCACTCCTATTGCGCCCGTTTTCCCCTCTCGCTTCCCGAATCATGCTCATGAGCCTGCAAACGGGCTCTGGCTCTCGTTTTTTTTCCATCTTAAAACACACACACACAACTCCCTGGACCCTATCTGTGCCCTTCCACATCCTGCCCTGTTTCTCTACCCGCTTCACAGCCAAACTTGTGATCACAAAGGCTGCTCCCTGTCTCCCTCGGGAGTATTCTTCCCCGTCCCAGACAGGCTGGGCCATGTGACTGATTTCGACCAATGAAACAGGATGAGGAATGCCGCTTGTCACTTGAAACAAAAGCTGTGAAAGCCAGTAAGTAGCTGGCCATGTCACTGGTGTTCTCTCCCCAGAGACCGAGCAGAGCCTCAGCTATCCTGCCTGAGCCACTGAGATTCTGGGATCGCTTGTTACGTCAGCATACCCCAGCCTGCCCTACCTGATAACAGTCCTGTCTCCCCTTTCTCACAACCCATTCCTTTTATTTTGCATTTAAATATTTTTAATTTTTCAATTATAGTTGGCACACAATATTGGTTTCAGGTGTACAACATAGTGATTAGCCATTTATATAACTTACGAAGTGATCAGTCTGATAAGTCTAGTGCCCATCTGGCACCATACATGGTTATTGCAACATTATTGACTATATTCCCCACGCTGCACTTCACATCCCATGACTGTTGTTATAACTGGCAATTCACTTCTTCATCCTTTTCACCTTTTCCACCCATCCCCCCAAACCCTCTCCCATCTGGCAATCGTCAATTTGTTCTCTGTATCTCTGAGTTTGTTTCTGTTTTGTTTGTTTATTTTGTTTTTAGATTCCACGTATAAGTGAGATCATATGGTATTTGTCTTTCTCAGACTTATTTCACTTGGCATAATACCCTCTCCCATGCACCTTGCATCCCACTCGGTATGCCTTCTGCCCCCACCTTTCCACCAGAAATGAACTTGCCAGCATCACTATTACCTCCATGATGCCACATCGACCGGACACCTCTCTGTCCTCACATAAGCCCTCGGCAGCCCTCGTCACGGCCGAGCCCTCCCTCCTTCTTGAAGCACTCTTGGCTTCGGTCACATCTCACTTCCTGGCTTTCCTCTGACCCCACTGGCCTTTCCCTCAGAATTGTTGTGTTGCCAGAAACCTCAGTCTTGTATCTTCTTTCTCGGGTGACCTCATCCATTCCCACGGATTGAAATACCATCTCTATGCCGATGACTCCCCAGCGTGCAGCCCGCCTCTGGGCTCTGGTTTTGTACTCCCAGCTGCCACCAGGTAAACATCTCTAAAGGCCTCCCAGACTTTGCGTGTCCTCGACGGAGCTCTTGTCTCATTTCCCAAGCTCCTCCAGTCTCACTGCACCCTCATCCTCTCGGAGCCACCGTGGACCTCCCACCCCTTTCTCTCACTGGTTAATGTGTACGTCCCATCAACTCTATATTCCAGACACGGCTCCACGTCTGTCTCCATGGCCCCTCCACCCTCCAGGCTGCCCACATCTCTCACGGATAACAGCCACAGGCCTCCCTACCTGCCTGCCTGCTCCGCCTCAATCCATACTCCAATAGCAGCACCCCCAATCCAATCCCTCCTGCTTCAGGCTCTTCATTGGCTTCTTGCCACCCCCAGAATTAGATCCAAACTCTTGACTGAGGTTGTGAAGGCCCTGGAAGGCCTGCCTCCTGCACTTCTGTCTGCATCTCTTGCCCCTCTGTCCTCGTCCACACCAAGTTCAGTCCAGCCCCAGGACCTTTGCACCTGCTGTTCCTCTTCCTGGAAAGCTGTTCCTTGGCTTCTTCTTAACCTTTAGGTTTCCACTCAGGCGTCACTTGCCTCCATGAGTACCCAAGCTAATGTCAGTCCCTTCGTTTGTCTCAGTCTTAACCCAGTGCCTCCCACCATGGCCAGCTGGGGCGGGGCTGGTTCCACTGGTCTTTCCCCTGGAGGGTAGGCTCCGTGAAGAAAGCAGTGCTGTCTCTGATGGTTGCAGCACCACGTGCAGAGCTGTTTCTCGAATGAATGAAGGAGCTGAGGGACAGACAGATTCTCAGTGGGGTGATTGATAACCGGATGTGAGTTCTGAGTGTCTTTCCCTGACAGCAAGGAAGGGGTGGCTTCTGGGGACTAGAAACGGGAGCTTCCGGCAGAGAGCTCTGCCCCTGCTTCTCTAAGGCTGGTTTTCAGCTTGTTTTGTGTTGCCCAGTGCCCGGGCCTTCAGGACTTGGCAGATCCCCACCCCAGTCCCTGCCCTTCTCACCCCCTCAGGAGCCCCGGCAGGCATCTCAATGGACGCTTGCCTCTGAGGACTGTCCCACACCCACAGACGTTTCCTGCCCCGTGAAACACACCGGATCCCACTCTGGCTTCAGGGGGCCTGGCTGGGTGCAGGCAGGTGCACAGCTCGCTGTGGTTTGGGGGGAGGGACAGTTGGCTCCACGGGATTCAGAGGGAGGAGGCGGGGCCCAGAGCCATCTCAACACCTCCAGGAAGAGGTGGTTCTCAGAGGCTCTCGACCCTCAATCTTGGCGTCTGGACTGCCACAGCCCAGTTCTGGGTTCCCAAACCGAGGAGCAAAGCTGAGTAACAGGACACATTTTATGAGCCCATGGGGGGCTTCACCAGGGGAAGGTGAGAGCCCACCGGCCCTGGGCTCCCTGCAGAGAGCTGACAGCTCCAGACTGCGCTGGATGGACTGGGAGCGAGAACAAAGTAGAGGGGTCAAGACCCTGTCTCCACCTGCTGTGCCATGGGGGCAGCCGAGTTCTGGCCGGCAACTTGAACTTGGGCTTGAGCCCCAACTCCAGGCCTCCACTCGTAGTCTGATCTCTCCGGTCCCTCTGCTGGGCCTCTCCGGTCTGGGAGCACCTGGGTGGGCAGGGCAACATCCAGGGTTCCCTGGGGGTCGGGGTGAGCCCTAAGGGGGTGTGCGGCAGCCCCCCTTTGATCACAGTAGCAGATAAATCATCGCCCTTGGGGAGCACTTCCTGCAGCCTCCCTGGACCAGCAGTTCAAGGGCACAGCCTCACTGCACGCTCTCAATACCCAACAAGGCAAGTGCTCTGACCCCACTTCCAGACTAAGAAACTGAGGCCTCAGCGGTTCAGTGGCCTGCCCGCGGCGGCCCAGCTGAAATGTGCTCCTTCCGGGCTGGTCCCAACCCCAGGCAATAGCTGGGTGCAGAGCTGTCTGCACTAGCTGCCAGCCCCCTCCCCAAGCGGGGCCCCCAGAGAGGCGGTGGTAGACCCGCATAGGCGGAGGATAGGGAGGCTGAGGTTGCTCCCACGGGCCTTCTGAGAGCTTGGCAGCCCAATTAGCATGGCGTTCCTGGCCAGGCCTGCTCAGGGGCCTGGGCGCAGCAGATGAAAGCTGAAAGGTTATTTCAGTAAGGGGCCGCCCACTTGCCCGCTGAGAGTGATCCTGGTGTGCTGGAGGGACCTGGAGTGCGTACATAATTCAGCGTGTCGGAAGGAGAGTGGGAGCCAAAGGCAAAGCCAGAGTGAGGGCCAAGATGAGAGGCTAAGGCGGGGACAGCACAGGCCGGGAGGCTCACCTCTCCTCAGGGAGGGCCTGCCCCTCTCGGGGATGGAGCTCAGGGGTGTTTTGGGATGAAAGGTTTCGGCTGGCACCCCTCTTAATGGTCTCCAGAGACAGACATGTGCTTACATATGCACACATGTGTACCCAGGTCTATGCATACACATACCCACACTGCATGTGCACACATAGATAAACCCACACAAAGGCACATGAACACAGGTACACATGCACACACACAGGCTCCATCTGGGCCCAGGACTGCCTCTGGGCTGCAGGCACTGGGCCTGAGGTGCAGGTGTCTGGAGAAAACTCGTGCTTCATGCCTGCCTCTTTCCCCTCCTCCTAGGCCCAGAGACGTTCTTTAGGCTCGGGTTGGGATTGGGGCTCAGTCTTGGCCTCCAGGTAGGTGAGTAACTTTTCCTGGCTTGTTTGGGACTTCCCAGTTTTAAGATTGAAAGTCCCCCCCCCCTATTTTTTATATGTTTTCGTTGATTTTTTAGAGAGAGAGGAAGGGAGAGGGATAGAGAGATAAAAACATCGATGAGAGAGGAACATCATCCATTGGTTGTCTTCTGTACGCACCCCCCCCCCCCGCCCGGGGATTGAGCCCACAACCCGGGCATGTGCCCTGACCGGGAATCAAACCGGCAGCCTCCTGGTTCCTGGGTCGATGCTCAACTGCTGAGCCGCACCAGCTGGGCGACACTGAAAGTTTTACATCTTGGGAAACCCCAAAGTCCCAGGCAAACCTGAGCTGATCACCCTGCCCCCTGGCCTCAGGCAGGCCTCCTGTACATGCTCCCTCCCAGGTCTCTGTCCTGTCACCTCTGTGATGGCCAAAGGGCCCTCGAGAGAGAGCCAAGGCTGGGTCTTCTCTCACTCTGGAGGTCCCAATACTAAGGACCACTGTGTTTACTGAGCACCTCCTGTGAGCTGGGCCCAAGGATTTTCTTCTTGAGCACCTACTGTGTGCCAGGCACTGCTCTAGGCCCTGGAGTTGTACCAGGGAACACACCAGACAAAATCACTGTCCTCGTGGAGTTGACGCTCAGTGGGGGGAGACAGAAGACAAACAAGATACATAAATGATATCATTCAGTAGAAGAGGATGAATGTTAGGGGAAAAGTAAACAGAGAAGGAGCCCGTTTAAAATAGGCTGCTGGGAAGGTGCTGTGGGGAGAGACCAGAGGGTGAGGTGAGAGCCCTGCAGCTGTCCCGGGAAGCGTTCCAGGCGCTGGGAACAGCATGTGCATAGGGCTGGAGACGTGCCTAGCCTGAGAGAGAGCAGCAAGGAGAAAAGTGAGGCTGGGGAGGGAGAGAAGGGGGAGAGGAAGTGGGCCGCCTCTGGGCCGTGGTCAGAACTTGGGGGTAAGGTAAGGACTTCGTGAGTGTGATGGAGCCATGGAGGGTGGAGCAGAGGAGCCACGTGCTCTGACTCACACTTTCCTGCTGTGTTAGCAGATATGTGGGGGCAGTGGGGGGGCCCCAGGAGGCTATGGTGATGGTTCAGGGAGATGTGATGGTGGCCCAGACCAAGGTGGGGGCTGGGAGAAATGGGTGGGTTCTAGCTAAGTTCTGAAGTTGAGCTGACAGGGTTTCTAACGAATTGGGTGAGAGATGGGAGAGAGAGAGGAGTCCATATAACTCTGAAGTTTTTTTGTTGTTTTTTTTTGGAACATATTTATGTTGATTTCAGAGAGAGGAAGGGAAACATCAATGATGAGAAACATTGACCCAATGCCTCCTGCATGCCCCCTGATGGGGACTGAGCCTGCAACTCGGGCAAGTGCCCTGACTGGGAATGGAACCCAGACTCCTGGTTCACGGGTCGCTGCTCAACCACTGAGCCACGTCAGCCGGGTGACTCTGAAGCTCTTGGCCTGAGCAGCCAGCATGAAGGCGCTGCCTTCTCCTGAGATGGAGGAAGTTGTGGGGGGAGAGCGGCAGCTTAGTGTTGGACGGATTGCGTTTGGCCAGCGGAGGTACGGATACAGGCGTCTGCAGACACAGAGGGTCAGGCTGCAGCTTTAAGGACAATACCCACTTTACAGGTGAGGAAAACGAGGCTCACACAAGCAAGGGGCACACTTGTTAAACGGGGGAGCCGGGACCCAGGTCTCTCTGGCTCCAAAGCCTGGTCCCACTGCCCTGAGCTGGGAGACACCAGCCACCCTGCCCAGCCCCCCAGGTCTGGCGGTAGGGGCTCAGGAGGGGAGCCCAGCTCTGCCCTGGCTGGCTTCCTTGTCTCCAGGCCTGAGCCAGGCTGAGGTGGTGGGGGGATGCCCACCAGGAAGTGGCCTGTGTTTGGGTGCATCACAGAGGGACAGCGCCAAGTGACCTGGGCGCCAGTAGCTCTGTGAACATAGCTGGCCCAGCCTGAGGCCATTATGTGACCACAAGAGCCATTCGTTAGCATCGATTGGCTGAGAGAGGAGCATCGGCAAGGCTGGGGGTGGGGGAGCTCTGGCCTGTTCAGCGGGGGTGGGGGGTGCAGAGCCAGAAGAACTGACCTCATGGCTATCGGTCTCCAAGACTCGGGAGCCCTATGGACCTGCCGGGGACCATGGGGGTGCCAGTCCATGGGCTGTTCCTGCGCAGGTGTATGGAGGGGAGCCCCTTTGGGGCCAGGTGGTATCAGACTTAGGTCAGTGGGAGGCCGGAGATGTTGGGGTCAGAAAGGGCTTAAAGATGGGGCTGCCGTGCCCTCCCAGGCAGCATGGAGCTTCTGGAGTCAGGGTCAGGTGGGTGGCTCACCAGCTGTGTGGCCTTGGCCAGCCACTTTCTTCTGTGCTTCGTGTCCTCCGCCGTGAAATGGCACGGCACCCACGGGGTGTTGTGAGGAGTCCATGTAGAGAGCCTGGCACAGGCTGAGGGCTGGGTGTTCCTTGCTTAGCTCCCTTCCTGCTGCCGGGGGTGGGGGAGGAGGCGTAGAGCCACCTGCCCCACTGGCCATCTAGCCTGGACTGGAGTCGGAGCTGGTCCCAGCCCAGCTGAGCTGGTGTTACAGCCTCAGAGAGAGGGGCAGGGTAAGATGGGGGCCTGCTTCCCTACCTCAGTGCCTTTGCACATGCCCTTCCCACCCATCCTACCACACTCAGCCCCCACGGGACCGTTCATAAGCCCATCTTAGGAACAGGCTGCTGAGTGGACTGGATGAGTCCATGCCCAGGCCACTCACCTCTGCCCCAACAGGTGAAGGGTTTGGGGGTTTTGCAGGAAGGAAGACATGAAAACAATGCCTGCTTTTCATTCCTGCACATCTTCTATGCTGGCAGGGGAATGGAGGGCTTCATGGAGGAGGGGACATGGGGCAGCAGGAGCCTTCCCTGAACTTCCCCACTCCTCCTACACACCCCTAGGTGCCTATTTTAGGCCCAGCACCTGGCCAGACTGCCTAGTGTTATGAGACCCCCTATCTGCCAGTCCACGAGGACTCGCCCAGTTGGCCCAGGTGTCTGGATGTATCTGGCAGTAAGTGGTGAATGGAGGAAGGAAGGAATGAGGCTGCAGAGATCCGGGTAAGCTCAGAGATGTGGGAGACCAGGAGGTTAGGGAGTAGCTGGCAAAGCAGTCAGTCGGGTGCATGCCCCTGGAGGAGGAGGAGGAGGAGGAGGAGGAGGAGGAGGAGGAGGAGAAAGGGGAGGAGGAGGAGGAATAAGGGGAGGAGGAGGAGGAATAAGGGGAGGAGGAGGAGGAGGAAGGGGAGGAGAGCCTGAGGAAGGCCAGAGAGTGGGGGAGACCCAGCCTTGGTTTTTTCAGCCCCCTCAGACAAAGCAAGCCCTGCCTTACCAGGAGGGGGCTGAGGAGGCTGATGGAAGGGGGTGCAAGGCTCCTCCCTGGAGACTTGGATCCCTGCTACTAGTAATTTGCAATCTTAAAATGCACAGCCAAGGTACGGGCCTCCTTGTTAGTGCATTAATCAGCAGTCAGTGGGTTGGGCTCCCATGGGCCACATGGAGGGCTCACAGGAGCCTCAGCCATGTAATGCCAGCCCCCCTGGGAAGGGACCCGGCAGGATGATGATCCCGGGCCAGAGCACCCGCGGGCAAGCAAGGGTGCTGGAGGCAGGTGGGGTTGGCCGGGAGGGCTGGTCCAGGGCCTTGGAGATGGGACCGGAGTGGAGAAGCAGACTCAGCCGAGACCCACTCCAGGGCCCAGGGGGACGGGGACGCTTCCATGGCATGGGTTCCCTGGCATTGAGCAGTGATGAAGGATGGAGAGCAGCTCCAAGCATTGGCTGGGCTCCTAACTCCTTCTGGGCCCTCCCAAGAGGACAGGCAAGGTGGCTCCTGCCCTGGGTCCTGCCTTCACCCCACCCCTTGTTATCTGACCCCCTCCTACCTGCCAAAGTGTGTTCACCTGCCGGCTGCTAAGCTCACACCCAGATTTGGGGGCAGTTGGCTTTTTCACCCAAACCAGGGTCTTCACCCGGTTTTCCCCTGTGCCCCCGACATCCCCTCGAGGCACCTGTTTGAGGAAGGGGTGTTGCTCTCTGTGTCCCCCCTCCCTCCCCTTAGCTTCTCTGGGGATCATTTCAGATAACCCCATCCCAGAACCTTAAAAAGACAGGGTCACAAAAGCAGGCAGAAGGGCTGTCTGTACCGCCGCCGCCCCCCCACCCCCCAGGTCATGGGGCAGGAAAACCCTCACCCCCACCCTCAGGGTAATCCTGAGGACCAGAGAGCTCGAGCAGAAGCGCTTTGTCAACTCCATAAGCTGCACAAATGTCAAGTGGCATTAGCTGCCCAAGCTCACCCCATCCCCATGGTGAGCAGCTTAAGGGAAGGAAATGCCTTTGTCTTTGCAGAACCCTTGAGATGGGGCGGTTGGTATGGCCCTGTGTGTCCCCCAAGCGCAGGTTCATGGCCACGGCCCCGCCCCTTCAGCACAGTGAGCTTCGTGAACTCCCTTGAGCTAGGAGGGGAACCTGGGCTCCCTCCAAGGGGCAGGGTGGGGGCTGCCTCCCTGGGGCAAGGTCCCTGGAAGACAGCAGCCTGGGCAGGGGTGGTCAGTGGAGTTGAGCAAAGGGAAAGGGAGTGCCGGGCTCTGGAAGGTGCAGCCAGTGTGGGTTGGGCCCTCCTCCCAGCCCTGGGTGTTAGAGGTTCAAGGCAGCAGGCAGGTTCTGCAAGAGTCAGCTGGCATTTGGGGTCCAGGTTCCTATGCCCTCACCCTCCTATCTCTCCTGTGGGGCTAGGATCCCCGGGCCAGACTGAGGTGGGAAGTGGGGGGCTGAAAGTCAGACCCAAGCCTCCACATGGTTGGCATGGGGGTCATTGACTCATGTTACAAAAGGGAAGCAGGCTGAGGAGGTGTGCCAGCCTTGGGCCTGGTCTACAGGTTGCAGGCTGCCCAGTGGTCATGGTGACTGAAGGCACTGCAGGGCTGCAGAGAACGAGCATGGCCTGGCCCGGAGAGGGTCCCCACAACTGCTCTGCCGCCACCACACCAGCACCACAGAGGTCATAATTGCTCTGAAGTCATAACCGAACCCAATTATGCAAAAAACAAATTGTGTGCAATGACTTTTATGTGTTGGAAACGTTAGGTCGAAGCCGGGTGATTACAGGGGGACGGGAAGCAGCTGCCACTCTCTGGGAGACCATAACTCCCAGCAGCTGGGAGCTGTCACTTATTTACGACGCCATTTCTGCCGGAAATGAGGGGTGGCAGTGGTGGAGAGGCCTGCCTGAGCCTGGGCAGGCAGTGGGGGCAGAGGCAGGCCTGGGAGCTGTCTGGGTGGCCAGCAGGAGGATGGGAGCAGGACCTGCCAGACAGTGGCTGGGAGGGTTGGTTCTCTCGTTCTGCACACTCTGGGCATAGCTAGCAGCGGGAAGAATCGGCAGAGCTGCCCCAGGCCCCCAGGTCTCCTGAGAGGCCGGGCTGGCCAAGCTGGAAGGGGAGGGCAGGAGGCCAACCCGGGCAGTGAGGAGCCTGGAGCCGGTCCCCCCAACACCGGCGCGCCTGCCGGGCTGCCAGGGGCAGCTGCCACCCTGGAAAAAGGCAAGTAATGACTGCCGTCCATAATGAGGCTGCTCCGATAATGAGCATGGGCTATTATCCGACCACAGGCTGGACGCATCCGAAAATAAATTATTTTAAGGATCCATTAACGAATGCCTAATTAATGCCCAATTAGAGGGAAGCTGCAGAGCAAACACTCCGGACAGTCTCGAGGCATGGCTTGGTTTACAACCGCAGCCTGGGAGCGAGAGTGAGGTGGGGAGGGGAGGAGCCAGGCGTTGGCTTGAATGGCGGCAGCCTCTGTCTGGGAGCTTCATGGGCCCCAGAGCCCTGCCAGCCCTGGTCCCGCCCCCAGGCCTTGCACACCTGTGTCCTCTCAGTGCCTCTTCACAGCTGGGCGAGGGACACCTGTTACTATTTAGAAGTGAGGGGTGTCACTTTTGAGGATGTGGGAGGCCTGGTAAATGAGACATCTTCTGAAATCAACTTTGGTGTCATGCATGCATGCTTTGCTTGTTTGGGGAAATAATTTAAATAGACTCCTAGAACTCCATGTGATATCTTTGCTTCGGTGGGACAGGAGTCTGCCCCACTGTGTGTTCACACAGGTAGCAGTGAGGAAGTGGCAGGACCTGGAGGCTGGCTGCTGTGTGACCCCCACCCCAAGGGCTGACAGCCTGGGGAGGTGGGGCTGGGAGGTTGGGGCGGGGCTAGGGTTTAGGGGCGGGGCTAGGGAGAAGGTGTGGGAATCAGAGCCTCCATTCACATCCCAAGCTTATCTCACAGCCCAGGCTGGGGAGAGAACCCCAGTAGAGGTGGGGTGCCAGGGTGCGGGGAGCAGTATCTAGCCCCAGATGGGGGCTGGCGTGGGCCTGACCCCTGCCTTCCTCCCATCAGGAGCCAGGCCCTCAGGGGGGCCACCATCCCAGACAAGTGAGCGAGAAGCAGACGAGACGGAGCCCCAGCCGCCCAGGAGCGTCACGTGCCGTCCAGTCCTCCCCTCCCCGACCCGGTCTGCCGCCCGCCTCCCGGGCAGCCCCTGACCCGCTGTGCTCTCTCCCCCCAGGGTGCGGTGTGGCGCTGCTGCTGCTGCTGCTGCTGCTGGCCGGCGAGCTGCCCCTGGGCGGCGGCTGCCCGCGGGACTGCGTGTGCTACCCGGCGCCCATGACGGTCAGCTGCCAGGCGCACAACTTCGCCGCCATCCCCGAGGGCATCCCGGAGGACAGCGAGCGCATCTTCCTGCAGAACAACCGCATCACCGTCCTGCGGCAGGGCCACTTCAGCCCCGCCATGGTCACCCTGTGGATCTACTCCAACAACATCACCTTCATCGACCCCCGCACCTTCGAGGGCTTCGTGCACTTGGAGGAGCTGGACCTCGGCGACAACCGGCAGCTGCGGACGCTGGCGCCCGAGACCTTCCAGGGCCTGGGGAGGCTCCACGCCCTCTACCTCTACAAGTGCGGGCTGGGCGCCCTGCCCGCCCGCCTCTTCGGCGGCCTGCACAGCCTGCAGTACCTCTACCTGCAGGACAACCACCTCGAGTACCTGCAGGACGACATCTTCGTGGACCTGGTCAACCTGAGCCACCTGTTTCTCCACGGCAACAGGCTGCGGAGCCTGGGCCGGGACACCTTCCGGGGGCTGGTGAACCTGGACCGGCTGCTGCTGCACGAGAACCAGCTGCAGTGGGTGCACCCCCGGGCTTTCCACGACCTCCGCCGGCTCACCACCCTCTTCCTCTTCAACAACAGCCTCTCCGAGCTGCAGGGCGACTGCCTGGCCCCGCTGGGGGCCCTGGAGTTCCTCCGCCTCAACGGCAACGCCTGGGACTGCGGGTGCCGCGCGCGCTCCCTGTGGGAATGGCTGCGCAGGTTCCGCGGCTCCAGCTCCGCGGTCCCTTGCGTGTCCCCCGAGCTGCGGCAGGGCCGGGACCTGAAGCTGCTGAGCGCCGAGGACTTCCGGAACTGCAGCGGGCCGGCCTCCCCCCACCAGATCAAGTCTCACACGCTCACCACCACCGACAGGGCCGCGCGCAAGGAGCACCACCCGGCCCGCGGGCCCGCCCGGGACAAGAGCCACCCGCAGGGCTCTCGGAAGCCAGGCAAGAACTGCACCAGCCACAGGAATCGCAACCAGGTCTCCAAGGTGGGCGCCGGGAAGCAGGCGCTCGAGCAGCAGGACTATGCCCCTGACTACCCGCACAAGTTCAGCTTTGACAGCATGCCCACCGCGCGGCCCAAGAGGAAGGGCAAGTGTGCCCGCAGGACCCCCATCCGTGCCCCCAGCGGGGTGCAGCAGGCCTCCGCCAGCAGCTCCCTGGGGGCCTCCATCCTGGCCTGGATACTGGGGCTGGCGGTCACCCTCCGCTGAGGACCCAGGGCACCAGCACCCAGCACTGCCACGTGTCCACCAAGAAACAGAGTTTCTTTTCTTTTTTTACAAGTGGAGGGTCCGCTGGGTTTGAGGCAGAGTCTGAGGAAGGCTTTGGCTGCCGCCTGGGTCCTGCCTGGTGGATTATAAACCCAATGTGTACAGCCCCAAGCAGGAGGGGATTAGCACACCTCACCCAGCTGCCCCGGCCACCCCAGCCAGCCCCCTCAGAGCAGCCGGGACAGCATCCATCCAGCAAGGCGGTTAAGCGCGCAGAGAGCACCTTTCACTAGCAGCCATGGGACAGTGCCCCGCCGGAGCTGAGCTCTGTGGAATCCTGGCGATTTGGAGAGGTCTGAAGGGCCCCTGCCCTTTCTGGAGGAGGCGGGACTCAGAGGAACAGATGATGGTCACCCAAGAGGCCGGGTTGACTGGCCAACCGGGAGCGCATGATCGGGTGTCATTTTGGCTTTTGCCTGAGGCCACTTAGTCAACCTGCCCTGAATCTAACAGTGTGCCACCTTCAGTCCCTTCCCTGGGGTGACACCTCTCATTCCTGATGTCTCAGGCAACCCTCGTCCACCCAGCCCAGACCCTGGGCTCCAAGAACCAGTTACCAAAGGAAAGAACATCAGAGGCTGAAATTCAGAACTTCATCCCGTGCAATGAGGTTCTCACAGGAGGTGCAGTTTTATAACTACGTCCACTTATATATATACACACACACACTCTACATATATATATATATATACACATACACACAAAGACACAGGTCCCAGCCCCACACCCTTACCAAACTGTATGTCTTATCATGTTTATAAACTATATGGAAAACTATATCTGCTGAACTGAGAATTGTATTGGTGATTTCTAGCGAGCAAAGAGTTATAGGATTTTTGTCTAGAATCCCAACCTTCAACAGCAGTCCTCATGTAACCTGGGCTTGCCAGGGGCACGGGCACATGGTCACTGGGAGGGTCAGCGAGAAGAGGAGGCAGCAAGAATCACTTCAGGGGACCAATATTCTTAGATATGTAGAGCATCACCTTGTTTTTATATGCAGCACAAGTCCATCTGCCGCCCGGAGCACCATCACCCCCACGATAGTAACTGTTGGCGTCAAGGTGAGATGTGAGAAGCAGTTTGTTGGACATCAGGGAGCCCGGTCCTGGGGACAGGCTGCATGCAGGAGGGAAAGCAAGGAGCTCTGGGTTCCTTAGGCCATTGGGTGAAGCAGTGTTAGTTCAATAGGCTGGGCAGTGTCATCAGCCCAGCGTTGGCCAGTGATGTTCTGGACGGGCCAGGGAGACTCTGAGCATGAGCCCAGGCCTCCAGCTCAACTGCTGAATTGAGGCTCTTTGATGGGGTCCCAGCAAGGACCCTGTGTAGGATGACAGGACGGAAAGGACCCGGTGGCCTTAGCAGAAGGAGAACAGTGAGGGCATTTCAAGAACCACCTCAGGCACTTCTGGGCTATGGAGGCCCTGTCCCTACTGGTCCTTCTGAAGATGCGGGGGGACGGGCAGAGGTCAGGGAGCCAGACTCAGGAGTCAGGAGCGGGGACTTGCAGGGACTAAGGCGGGCAAGCCCAGGCAGGGGACGGGGGCTCCCGTCAAGGTCGGCCATGCTGCTTGCTGGCTGGGGCCTGGGTGGGCACAATCTCCTTTGGGCCTTGCACAAACCTGAATTCCCCACCAGAGAGGATGTGTACGAGGAGCAAGAAACACTAAATCCAACTAGGAGAGAAAAATAATAATAAAACACTTTTCTCTTGGACAAGAACCCTGTTTCTCATTTCCTAACCTCGCATTCCTGAAGGGGTGCAGCTCCCAAGCTTTTGGGGTGGGCAGGCCTGGCTGGGCACCGCTCTGAGATGCAGCGTGTTTGTTGGCGGGAGGAGCTGTACGGGGCAGGGGCACGCTGACTCACTTGGGTGCGTGAGCACATGCGTGTACACACACACACACACACACACACACACACACACACACTTGTTCTTCGTTCCATGGTTCTTTTCTCGCCCGCACAGAACATGACTCACTTCCCATGCTCTGGCTGCGCTCTCTCTGTGGCTTTCCCCGGAGCAGGCTAGCTGGCTCCTTCCCGGCCTGTTCCCAAGGGCCTCACCCACAGAAGCTGAGCTATTGACTCTTAGGGGGGTGGAGGGTGGCTGGAAAGGAGCTGCCAGTTCCTGGGGCTCAGAGGGATTTTCAGGCATCCAGGGGCCACGCCAGACAGCAGTGAGAGAGTTCTCAGGTAGAGGGAGGAGGGCTGTGTTTGTTTTTACAATCCTCACCCAAGGATATGTGTTACTGATTTTAAAGAGAGGGAAATTGGGGGGGGGGGCGGGGGGGAGAAAGAGATGTATGAGAGAAACATCAAATGGTTGCCTCCCATATGCATCCCCACTGGGGATTGAACCCACAACCTAGGTGTCCTGACCGGGATTCGAACTGGCAACCTTTCAGCAACCTCCCAATGTATGGGACAACCCTCCAGTCAACTGAGCCGCACCGGCCAGGGCAGGGCTGTGCTTTCAAGTCTGGATCAATCCTCTTCCGTACAAGGCTGGAAATGGGCACTAAAGGGACACCACCAAGGGCAGAACAAATTGTCTTTGGCCTGGGGTTGCTCCCCGATGGCCTGCTGCGCTGATCCAGGCCTGTGCCAAAGCTTGGCTGGCCCTTAGCACCCAAGGATGTTGTTGGGTTGTTGATTTCATTTCCAACTTTAGATAGCAAAGCCCTCAGTGGGAAAATCAAGAGTCCGAGTACTTTATTAAATTTTTTTAAAAAGACTTAGTAAGTCCCTGTAATATGGAAGTGAAATGTCAGAATGAGAAATGCTAATGTTCTGTAACTGATCCGCTTCTGTCAAGCACAGCGCGGTCTCTGGTTGCCGACGGTTATTAGAGGCAAGGCAAGGGGGCCCAGGACGCCAGGTGTACGGTTAGCGGCTTCCTCTAACAGGGAGAAGGAATGAAAGCAGTTCCACTGTGGATGACACCACGGCCACTCAGCAGGTTCCATGCTACCCAGTTACAGCACCATGGCCCACAACATCAGAGCAGGTGGACCATCAAGGGCTAAGGGGAGGCCCCTGTATTCACCAGCCCCAGCACCCCTCCTGGATGGTTCAGGGCAGGGAGGTGTGGGTTCCTGCCTCTGGAATTCTGTCCTCCTCCCAGTGGCTGAGGGCATGCCTTGGTTCCTGTGGGGCCAACCCTTCAGCCATCTTCACTCAGCACTTGCCCTAGGCCAGTGGTCGGCAAACCGTGGCTCGCGAGCCACATGCGGCTCTTTGGCCCCTTGACTGTGACTCTTCCACAAAATACCGACTTCTGCACATGGGCCACGAAGTTTCAATCGCACTATACGTGCGCACCCGCACGTGGTATTTTGTGGAAGAGCCACAGTCAAGGGGCCAAAGAGCCACATGTGGCTCGCGAGCCACGGTTTGCCGACCACGGCCCTAGGCCCTGGGATAAAGCCATCTCCTCCCCCTCTCCCCTCCAGCCACACAGCCCTCCACTCTAAGGGGTGATCTGCAGGAGGGGCTGGGTGGCCACTGGCGGTCTGAGTCTCTCTACATGAGCTCCTCCCATGACCCCAGAGCTCTGCTGGCTCCCTCCTCTTCATTCAACAAGTGCTGATCAAGGGCCTATGTGTGCCAGCCATTGGTATTAAAACTGCTCTGGGGGCCTAAAACTGAGAATACATGGCTCTCCTTCAAGGAGCTCAGAGGCTAAATGTGGAAACAAGTATGGGATTGGTGCAACCAATATGGGATTGCTGCCTCTGTTAGTGCCTCCCCACTCCACTCCCTGCAGTGAGGAACTCACCTGGGGCGGGGGCATTCAGGGAGGGCTTCCAGGAGGAGGTGACACTCTATGGCTCTTAGAGGATGAGGTGGCCAGAGAAGAACGTGGCCAGAGGGCTGGAGCCATGCAATAGCACCGCATTTGGGGTATCAGCAAAGAGCTGTAAGTGGGGGACAGAGGATGCTGTTTGGGGAGGTGCAGGAGGCGGGTCTGGCAAGGGGGAGGCCTGGGGAGCTGACAGAGGGACTTGGACTCTACTCTGGAAGTGGAGGTGTGTCCCCCCACTTGAGGTCCTCTTTCCTACCCCGCACCCCCATTCCCTCGCCAAGCACAGGGTTCCCACCAATGCCATGCTTGCCAATGTTCCTCAACAGTGAGTTTCATCATCGCAACTTGCCTCTTCTGCTCAGCCAGATCCTTTCCTCATGCCAGCAAGCCGGAGCGCTCCCTGGAAACCTGCCTGGGCCCGAGTCCCATCCCCAGACACCTGCTGCTTCCAAGCTCCGGAAGTGTCCCACACCACTCATCCCGTGCTCCCTCCTTTCCCTCCTCAGAGGGCTCAGCCCTCAGCCCTCAGCCCTCAGCCCTCTCCCCGCTTCCAAGCACAGCTGCCCAGACACCCCTGGGCCACCTTTAATGTGCCTGCTCTGGCTGACTATCCCTGACCCTCCCAAACTGCGTCTCCCCCCTTTTCTCTCCTGCTAGGGCTGTTCATCACCAGGGAGCCAGGAAGCCCATTTAGAAAATGTTTACTCATCACCTAACTAATCACTCAGCACTCTGCCACCACGGCACATGGGGCTCCAGAAGGCCTGCTGGCAGGCTTCAGGGGGCAAGGGGGCAGGAAGGCTTCTTGGAGGACGAGCTGCGGGCCCTGCAGCAGAGAGAGCGTTTGCTGGGGCAGGCTCTCTGGAGCCGGCTGGGACCTCGGGGCCTCGGAGCTCCCAGCAAATCCTTCCTGGTACTGTCCCCACCACCCCAGGCTGTCCCCACCTCTGGGACCCAGCTCCTCAGGTTCCTACTCAACCCTGGCCTAGAGGAGGCCAACCTTTCTCTGTGCACATTCTCTGATGGACCAGGGGCGAGTGTCCGGGGTCCTGGCCAACTCTACTGTGAAGCCTCCTGACCTGGCTGTGAGCACCCGCCTTCTGGTTCCGCTCCCAGCCTGGCTCTCCGGCCTCAGCTTCCTCCTGTAGGAGTGGAGCCCGTCAGCCATTGCTCCATCCCCCTGTCACCAACACCCCACTCGCAGCTCGTAATGGGCCGATTTTCTCTTACCTCCTGTCTACTTGGAAAATATCTCAAGAACCTTCGATTGTGCATTAAAATGTCCTTTACAATTCTGTGCTCAACATCTCTTTCTGCTCCTCAAGTTGTCCCTTTTAACTCATTGCGCTTTCGATCTATATCTCCTAGCCTCCCCCTTTGCAGGCTGTTAATAAATACACGCTCTTAAAATATATATACACAAGCATCTATTGTTGGCTAAATAACTCACAGCGCAGTCAAGAAGCCGGGGCAAGGGGGGCTCGGAGCGACGCACGCCCACCTGCTCTCTCTCACGCGGGCTGTCTCCGCTTGTCTTTTTGAAGAAGGCTGGACTCGGGGTAGTCATGGCTCTAAAAAGTGCACCGGGTGAAGGGACCGAGGAAGCCCCGGGGAAGAAAGAGAAGAAAAGGGAGCCGCGCTGACAGGTCCCCTTCAAGAGCAATGCGGGAGGAGTGAGCACGGAGGGGCCCTGTGCAGGGAGCAGTGGCGAATTCAAGTGGCATTGCAGTGGGCTGGTCCACGAGGCCCCTGACCTCCAAAGGAAATGGGTCGGCCTCCAAGATCCGCCACCAGCCCGCGCGGATGCGGCCTGCCCCCACCTCTCTCCCCTCAGCTCTCATTTCTAAGCACCGGGAGGGGAGGGGGGAGGCTGTGCCTTTTGTCACCGGTTCCATGTGGCAGGCGCGCGCACACTAATGGCTGCCTGAGCGGCAGAATTTGACACCGCTGCTGCAGAAGGCGCGTGGGTCACGGTGTCCAAATGGGCTGAGGCTCCCCGCCACCCCCTCTTGCTTTCACCCGGGCATCTGGGGCAGGGTGGGGGCTGCCAGCAGCAGCTCCTGCTGCCCCCGCTCAGGGCCTCAGAGAAGAGAGAGGAAGCGAGAGATGTATTAAACTCCTCAATCTCTGTAAGTGCCATTTCCCAGGGGACAGGCTCTAAGGAAGAAGGAAATGCAAGTGCTCAGGACCGACGCAGGTGGGAGGCCTCTGAGGCAGCCGGCTCCATCTCCCCTGCACATACACACACACACGCACACACACACACACACACGCACGCACACACACACACGCATGCACACACACGCACATGCACACGCGCACGTGCTCACACTCACCCGCGCGCGTGCACACACACACAGAGTTCAGGGACCATCAGGGGCAAGACATGGTGCCCGAGGAAGGGCAGCTGACTGGAGATTGAGAAATCCAGGTGGCTGCTCACCGCCCAGTCACCCAGTAGGCCAGCGGTTCTCAACCTGTGGGTCACGACCTCTTTGGCAGTCGAACAACCCTTTCACAGGGGTCGCCTCAGACCATCCTGCATATCAGATATTTACATTACGATCCATAACAGTAGCAACATCACAGTTATGAAGTAGCAACGAAAATAATTTTATGGTTGGGTCACCACAAAAGGAACTGTATTTAAAGGGCCAGAAGGTTGAGAACCACTGCAAGCCTTTCGCAGTGATGAGGGGCCAGGCAGACACACCTGTAGAGAAAGAGCAGGATGGGCAGGGGCAAGCATGGATGGGTAGGTAAGGCAAGGGGGAGTGTAGACGAGACCCCGAAGAAGGCACCCATACAGTCCACTCGGAGAGGAGGCGCAGCCCCCCGGGCGGGCAGTCTCGCAGCCAGCGACAGAGGCAGGGAGAGACGCAGACAGGAGGGTGCAATGAGGAGCGAGAGCCATTTTGCACACGTGTGCACATGCGCACACACGTCTCTCAGGCGCTGTGTCCTGTCCCTCATGTGTGAGTGTGCGGCATTCACGCAGCCCCCACACGCAGTCCGCCTGTCATGGGCAAGGCCCCGGCCGGCCCTGAATGCCATGGTGAGCACGTGTCTCTCCTTGAGCAGCTTACCTGCCAGCCAAGCTCAGCCCCTTGATTTGACCACAAAGGCGGGGTCAGGAGAGGGACAGGGGCTCTGTCACACAGGTACCCCGCCTCCCCCAGGGAGAGCGACGTCCTGCCCTCCGCACACGCGGGTGACCGCCCAGCCCCTGTGTGTGAGGAGGGGCGCAGTCCTGTCTGAGCCTGGGCCTCAGCGTTTCCCTCTGAACCTTGACCCTGACAGGGTTTGTCCAGTTCCCAGCAACATGGAGGCTCCAAGAGACCTCCAGCCCTTAACCCCCTGGCACGGCCCCTGGGGCATGTGCCTCAGGCCCAGCGAGGCCGCAGTGTCATTCTCCCCTAAGCTCCGGGCCTGAACCTCAGAGGCCCCGAGGTCCCTGACCTCTTGTCTCGAGGGACCTCTTGTCTCGCCTGCCGCCTGGGGAGTCTCTCACTGTTGTATCTGTGCATTTAAAGTGTCATCGAGTGTCTGGCACTTGGCAAGTCTGAGGTGCAGGCTCCACTGACTTTCCACACCAGCCCCCTCTCCAGGAGTTGCCCCCAGGCTCACTCCCCTGCCCGCGCCTCTGTGGCTGCCACCAGCACCCTGTCAGGGAAGCGGCTTAGGCCACCCCTGAAGGTCCTACTTCACTCTCAGCTCAATGCCCGCAGAGGGGAGACAGGTGGGCACCAGGTGCTCTGCTTGGAAGGTGCTGTGGGCACAGCTGCTGTAAGGGCCACGCCTGTGAGCTGCCCCCCCCAGTTTCAGGCCTGTTCTCCCTGCACTCACTCTTGCTGCCTTAGTAGCTCCTGTCTCCTCCCCCACAGCCCTCATGCTGGCCCAGCGCTGGCCTGGCCTCCCCAGCGCCCACCACCAGGAGCTCAGGAGCTGCCTCCTCTGGCCCACGTGGCCTACGTGGCCTCCGTGGCCTCCGTGGCCTCCCGCTCACAGCTTCGTCTCTGAGTCGCTGACCCACTTCGGCCCCTGGGACAGGCTTCAGCCAGGCCACGCCCCATCTTTTACAGATCTTGGCTCCTCATCTATTTCCTCTCATAAGGTCAGTGACCAGTGAAAATGAAAAAGCAACTTAGAATTGGGCAGTATTTCAAGTTTTGAAGGTCCCCTCATAGATACAACCTCGTGTGAAACTGGGAAGTGTCACCTATGAAGAGACTTGACTATAATTCCCGCTTAATGGACCTCCAGGTTGTTCAAACCCAAGCTGCTGAGTCCAGGACAGGGGCTCCTCCCCAACACAGCCCGTGCTCTGTCCCAGAGGGGCAGGGACCAGAGGCTCTGGGCAGTCCCAGGCTCAGGCTGTCGCTAGTGGAGACCCCATCCCACACCACCCGTGGCTAAGAGTGGGTCCACCCCAGGGACCCAACCTTCTTTCCCACGCCCAGGAATTTCAAGCTTAGAAGACTCACTTGCAAAAGCCCTGGAGAAGTCAGCAGCTTTTCCTACAGGGTCTCTCTGCTCTCCTGGCCCCTTCCTCGAGCTTTCCCAGACGAGGTCCCGGGAGTCACCAACATGGTGACTAAAGGAGCCGGCAGAGCCCTGCTCTCTGCTTTGCTTCCCACCAAGAACAGGTGCGCAGCCCGGCCTGCGTGGCTAGTGGGAGGTCACGGTTCGATTCCCGGTCAGGGCACATGCCCGGGTTGTGGGCTCGATCCCTAGTGTGGGGCATGCAGGAGGCAGCCGATCAATGATTCTCTCTCTTCATTGATGTTTCTATCTCTCTCTCCCTTTCCCTTCCTCTCTGAAATCAATAAAAAAAAAAATATATATATATATTTTAAAAGAACAGGTGTGTACTAGTAGAAGCAGGAACTCCCAGCTGGCCAGGGGTATTTTCCCAGGTTCCTGACAGCTGTTAGCTGGATCCCCGTTTCTGAAAAGACCTCACATAAAGTGCAGTGGACTCCAGTAGTTCATGTATTAATCTAGGTGGTATTATAACTTTTTACAATTTATCTTAATTGAAAAGTTTCCATTAAAAATTTTTTATTTGGAAATAATATCTACACTAATAAAAGAGAAAAATGGTAATTGGCGTACAACACTACCCTTTTCATTGGCTAATCAGGGCTATATGCAAATTAACTGCCAACTAAGATTGGCAGTTAACTGCCAACAAGATGGCGGTTAATTTGCATATGTAGGCACAATGCAGGGAGGTGAAAGGGAAAGCAGGAAGAAGCCCCCTGCCACTGACAGTGATCGGAAACCCAGGGGGGAGCTAAGAGCTGGGGGGCAGGGCAACAGCCTGCCCCCCAGCCATGATCGGAGAATCAGGTGCCTTTTCCGCCCTGGCCAGTGATAGCAGGAAGTAGGGGTGGAGCCAGCGATGGGAGCTGGACACGGTCGAAGCTGGCAGTCCCAGGAGCTAGGGGTCCCTTGCCTGGGCCTAAAGCGAAGCCCACGATCACGGGGCCGCTGCAGCTGCGAGTCCCCGCTGCCCGGGCCGGTCACCTCAGCCAGAGGCATCCTGCAGGGGCAGGGACGGAGCCCGCGCGATCGCGGCGCCCCCCGCTGCCACTGCAGGTCCCCGCTGCCCGGGCCGGATGCCTAGGCCAGAGGCGTTAGGCCTGGGAAGGGGCGGAGCCTGCAACCGTGGGGAGCTGGGGGTCCCCTGCCCAGGCCTGACACCTCTGCCAGAGGCCTCAGGCCTGGTCAAGGGGCCGATCCAGTGATTGGTGATCAGAGGGTGATGAGGGTCAACTCCTCTGGCCGAGGCATCAGGCCTGGGTGGGGGGCAGAGCCGGGGATTGGGGGGATATGATGGTCCCCTTGCCCAGGCCTGAAGCCTGGGTCAGAGGCGTCAGGCTTGGGCGGGGGGTGGAGCAAGTGATCAGAGGGAGATGGGGGTCCCCTGCCCAGGCATGATTCCTGGGCCAGAGGCCTCAGGCCTGGGCGGGGGCCAGAGCCAGTGATCGGGGGGAGATGGGGGTCCCCTGTCCAAGCCTGACACCTCTGGCGGAGGCGTCAGGCCTGGGCAAGGGGCTGATCAGGCGATCGGAGGGGTCTGGGGGTCCCCTGCCCAGGCCTGATGCCTAGGCCAGAGGCATCAGGCCTGGGCTGGGGGCAGAACCAGTGATGGGGGGAAATGAGGGTCCCCTGCCCAGGCCTGATGCCTCCTGCGATTGGAGGGTGATGGGGGTCAACGCCTGAGGGCTCCCAGTATGTGAGAGGGGGCAGGCTGGGCTGAGGGACACTCCCCCCCGCCACACCCAGTGCATGAATTTCGTGCACCGGGCCCCTAGTAGGTTCATAAAAAGTTAACCCCCCTCCAAAAAAAAAAAAAAAGGTAGAGTGAGGTTCTGTATACCCTCATCCAGTTCCCCCCACGGTAACATCTTGTTATTTTGGCTTTTCAATTCTAAATTTATTTTCAGTTCATGGCATTTTCTTTACTTATTTAGGTAGGGTTTTCTTATATTTAAACAACTTTGATAAGAAAAAATAAAGCTCCCAACAGGGACAGAGATATGAATGGTCACGCTTTTGCTTGGGTATTTCTGAATGAAACATTAGGATTTTTAGTGTAAATTTATCACCGGACGGAGAAATGGGAGATGAGAAATGTTTGCCCAGAGTCAGGGATTTTCACCAGGGTCCACACCAGAGTTGGGGGCAGGGGAATGAAGGAGTGTGCCCATCAGCCTCCGGAAGTTTGATGCCAGGCCTTCTGGGAATATGCAGGTTTCCAGAGAGAGCTTTCCCTCCGATCCTCACGAGTTTAAGGTGTGTTCTATTAGTTCGGGTGGTGTGTATACTCTCGCTAAGGCAGTGGTTCTCAACCTTGGCTGCACATTAGAATCACCTGGGAATCTTTTTATTTTTATTTTTTTAATATATTTTATTGATTTTTTACAGAGAGGAAAGGAGAGGAATAGAGAGTTAGAAACATCGATGAGAGAGAAACATCGATCAGCTGCCTCCTGCACACCTCCTACTGGGGATGTGCCCGCAACCACGGTACATGCCCTTGACCGGAATCGAACCTGGGACCTTTCAGTCCGCAGGCCGACGCTCTATCCACTGAGCCAAACCGGTTAGGGCGACCTGGGAATCTTTTTAAAATCCTGATTCCTGGGCCTCATCCTCCGGAAATTCTGTTTCTTTGTTATGGGATGAATTTAAAAAGACTCCCAGGTGATTCTAATGTGCAGCCAAGGTTGAGAACCATCGCGCTAAGGAAACCTTCAGGTGATCCCAGGCATTGCCGCACCTCCTCACCCTGACCCATAGGTGGCGTCCTGCCCCTGGGCTGACACCATTGGCCGGCTGCAAGGGCCACACTGGCAGGAAAAGTGACAAAGTCTGCGGTAGAAATAGGCATTCTCGACCAACCTGCCTGTGACCAATGTGCCTACTTCCCCGCTCTCTCACACAAGGAAAACGGAGAAGAAGATGGCAACAGCATTTTAAACCCAGGCCCCCCTTCGTCCTCGTCATTCCAAAAGCTATGGCCACTGACTGAAGCAAAGCTTTCCGGGAACAGCGGTTTCCAAACGGCCTTTTGACGATCAGAGGAGCCTGTAATTGAGATTTTACCGATTTGCAATGAAACATTAATGTGAGGAGCTTCTCATTGAGCCAAATTTATTCAATGTAAAGATAATCCTTTATTCTGAAGTTGTGTCCCTATTTTTGGTTAGGAGAGGGATTTCCTAAAAAGGTTTTTTTTTTTAATGAACTGAATGAATGTATGGGTGCACAGCCGCTTGTTGTCTCTCATTGGCCGAATAAGATGTTGGCCGCCCCAGCAAGGCCACCCAAACTATGTTTGGAATTTTATTGCTCTGGGGAGTCCCATAACTCTGGGATCAGTGGTTTTGGAGAAGTTGGGCAGTGAAAGCCCTTGCCTTGTATCCACCTGGCCCCACCCCCACCCAGGCCCAGGGGCCCGCGGACCTGCGCCATCGCCTTTCACACACCATCCTTTTTCTTTATTACCTGCCTCTCTGATATTTGTCGACAATTATCTGCAATAATTAGGCAATGGTTCTTAAAGACAATTACACACTTCCATCAGCAAACATTGATGTTCGTGGGTCTTTTAATGAACCGGGTCTTAAGGAGACACTTTACCTAAAAGCCAAATGGCTCCTTCTGAGGAGGGTTCGGATTCGATGCTAACGTTTAAATATCTTAACCGAGGGGCTGGTGCTTGGGGCGGATGGTCGGGGTAGAAAAGGAGCTGGGAGGACTTCTTCCTTCTTGAAACAAGAGGAGCTGCGGTAAAGGGTAGGAAGCCCAGGGGAGCTGGTACCGTGCGCACCTGCCCGCCCCAAGCTAATGAGCCTAAAAGGATCAACGGGATGAGCTCAGCCCTGCAAGCGAAGTCATTCAGAAGCGCTGCCCTCACTGCTGGGCCAGCCTCTTACTGACCACAGCTGCCATCTCCCCTCCCAGCCACTCCGGGGACCTCCAGAGCTCATCGCTTCAGGGAGCTTGATTGAAATGTGCTCCTCAGCCCCGGCTGCTCATAAAAGCTTTATCCCGGGCAGAGGCTGACCCGGAATGAATGGAGGCAGCGGGCAAGTCAGGAGGCCAAAGGTGCCGAGGCAGAGGCCCGGCTCACAGACATCACTCCATTACGACGGTTGTATTGAAAAGAGGGTAAAGCTACCATTTTTATCTCCTCGCAAGTGCCCCTGCCTTTATGGTTTGGGCCCTGCCTGGTGGCTATTTGTACTTGACTGGTCGTGGGCAAAACAACAGTTAGATGCAGTTACTTTCAAAATTAGGAGGGGAAAACAGCCCTGAAAGCCTGCCCCTGCTGGGTTTCTAAAGAGCTGTTTTCTTCCTGAGCTCTGTGGCATGGTGGCTCTAATCTGAAATTTCTTTTTAATCATAGCAGGAGTCCCAATTAGCATGTTGGGTAATCTTTCAAGTAGAACTGGGAGCTCCATGGCCGCAGAGAGCAGAGGAAATATGTGTGGACCCCCCCACCCTGCCCCCCCCCCTCCCAGAAGCAGGGCAGGGAAGCCAAAGCCATTGGGCCTGTGCACACGTGTGTGAATACACATGCATTTGCACGCTGGATTCCCACTCCCAGGACTGGGTGTGTGCAGCCCACGTCCCTGGAACCCCAACACTGGACCAGGACCGGAAGCAGAGAAAACGTGTGGGGCAGGAACACACATTCCCTCGGTGCAGGAACGCCGACCTTGCCCCGTCCACGGGCCAGTGTGCGAACACACAGTACATGTGCACACAACTGCCCTCCCCCTTGAGAATACAGTGGGGGGAAGCCAAGCTGCATTGGTAAGGCCGTGGGCACAGAATTCGGGGCGTCCCTCTGCGCTCTGTGAGATGGGCCGCACCCCCGACTCAGCTGTCACCAGGGCCCAGCTCCAACCTGGAGCTGCCAGTGACCTACTTTCCTTTGTTGTTGTTTTTGGAAGTGCTGATGTCAATGCGGAATTCAGCCGAGAGGCTGAGTGAGAAAGAAAGAGAGTAGGGGGAGGAGGAGAAGGGAGAGCATAAATGGGAGAGGTGGGGCGGGGCGCGCGCATGCCGGATGGCTGTAATGGAGCAGGTACCTGCGCCACTGCTAACCCCACACTATTCCCTCCCCACAGCCTGCGCCGGGCAGCTTTGGGCTGAGGAGACAGGGACCAGGCTTCCTGCAGCTTCCTCACTGGGCAGAGGTGACGCCCAGGCAGGCAGGCCCAGATGGGCCTCCCTTGGGAGAAGGAGCCATGCGCTCTCCCCGGGTGCCTGCAGGCACTGGGTTTGCATCCAGCCGCCAAGCCGCCGAGCGGCCACCCTGCCCTGGGGGACGGGGTGCAGGCGCTGAGCGCTGCTGGGCTGGAGGAAACTGGCCTTCGGGGACACGGCAGGCAGTTTCCTGTGTCCGCCTCTCCTTGGTAACGCACATGACGGAGTGCAGTAGGCACTCCCTGCTCTCACCTCGCGCCCTCAGGCGCCTGGGAGGCCGGCAGGGCTGGGGATGAGGACCCCCTGCATGGTCCGTGTGGGGCGGCAGGACCGGAGAGAAACTTCCCAAGGTGCTGCCCTCTGGGTTCTGAAGCTCAGCCCTGACTCTGCCTGGCGTTTCCATCCTGTAGTTAGGGTTGAACTCCAGATCGAGGGTGACAAAGACCCATGCACTTCCCCGCCTTTGCCAACCCCAGCTGCTGCTCCATTGTCTCCACAGGGCTGCTGAGCGGAACCCACGGCCGCGCCTTCCTCACGACACTCGGTCAACAGATTCTTAATGAAAAAACGATTCCAGGTCCACGAAACCTGAGGCCATAGCCTCCTGATTCCACAGACATAACGCGTTTCCCCTCCCAAGGCTGCCTCCATGTGCCGAAGGGGCTGGGGCCTGGGGCGGGTCCCATCCTCCTGCTCTCTCTCCCTCGGCCTTTGACCCCCAGACGGGTGTGACACGTGACTAGAGCCGTTCTTTCCTGCTCCATAAGCGCATCCATCTTTCAGGTAAAGAAATATACCAAGGAGACAAAGCCCTCAGACACTGCAATTAGCCCCCGAAACATAGGTCACCTGACACTTTCTCGTTTCTAAGTGGAGCAAGATCTAGCGGCGGGAGCACCGGATGGGCTGCAGGGACTGACGCCTTCCACTCCCTCGGTTTCCGAGAGGAGCCAGTCATCCTCTCCACCTCCCGCCCTCCGTGGGCTGGTGGAGGCCGCAATGAATCAACGGCTGAAGCGCTCGGAAGAGCCCAGGTTCAGGACGCCGTGTAAGTACACAGCCTCGCCAGCCACCTCTCGAATCGACACCCAGCTGATTTATTTACTTCCCGGGAAAGAGACAGCAATCATCATATTTGCACTCCGTGCAGCAGCTTCCTGCCTCCCCTCCAGCGCCCCTCCCTGCTCCCACGGAGGACTCCACGGCAGGCGCTGCCTTCCCGCAGAGCGACCCCCCCCCCCCCCCAGCAGTTCTCCTGCCTTAGGAATCCAGCCGTGGTCCCCGGGTCACAGTGTGTTGCCACAAAACGTGCCCCCCACTGTGCAAGTAAGACCACAGCCTCTCCAGGGGCAGGAGGAAATGGATTCCACGGGCGCAGGAGGCTTCCTTGGAAGTCAGACTCTGCTGAGAACTGAGAAGCCAAGCAGAGGGGCCTGACAGGTAAAGGCTTTCGTTTAAAGGTGGCGTCATCGGGAGATGGCCCTGGTGCGCGGGTTCCTCGTGACCAGCGGGGCTGCAGAGTGGCGGCAGGGAGGCTGGCATGGGCACTGCACCCCCGGGGGGCGGAGACGGTCACGACGCACGGCCTTTCAGCGGTTGCCGTCGGGGGTCACGCTGGATTTTCCCTTTGCTTCCTGGCTTTGGACAACTCCTTTCATTTCCAGCAGCATTCGGCACTCGGTGCTTTCACACAGAGAGAAAAAGGACATTAAAAGAGGAGAAGAAAGCCCTGGCTGGTGCGGCTCAGTGGGTTGGGCATTGACCCGTGCACCGAAGGGTTGCCGGTTCGATCCCTGGTCAGGGCACCTGTCTGAGGTTTCGGGCTGATCCCTGGCAGGGGGCGTGCAGGAGGCAGCTAGCTGATCAATGTTAGGCACTCGCATCGATGTTTCTCTCTCTACCGCCCCCCCTTCTTCTGGGGGTGGAGAAGAAAGACAGGGAGGGACATTTTTGAAAAGTTCTCATTAGCCCCAAGAATTAGAAAGGCTGCTGCCCCCGAGACATCCGAGCCTGGCTGGGAGCCCCTGACGGCCAGAACCCGGGAGGTTTGCCTCCTGTGGTGGCGAGGCCTGTGCCTGAGCCCCTGGGTGCCACCTGCGAGGAGGCAGGACGGATGGATCCTCTCTCCGCGGAGCACGGCCCAGGGACCGATTCCCCAAACCGACGTGTGAGGGAGACGTCCACAGAGGTCCCCTAAAGAATGATGTCTCCCTTTCCACGCTAATCCTGGCCGCGCAGAGAAGAAACGCGTCTTTCTGAAAAGCGGATGGGCCACCACAGCTCCAAGGAGCACACCCAGGGGTACAGGCGCTCTCCCGGGGGGAGCGGGGCGGGCTGGGGCTGCCGTGGGTGGGGGGACGTAACCCAGCCCTCCCACCCTCCTGCTCCATCTACTTTTGGAAACCGGCCTTGCCTCAGGCTTGTTTCCAATGGACTCACGGCGGGGCCTCCAGTTCATCTCCCTAGTGCTTTCGAGATCAAAACCCCTAAACCCCTTAACCGGAAACTGTGCCGAGGGAACACTGCCCACTGAGGTGCAGAAGGTGGTGCCCGTTCTCTCATTAAAGTGTTTTTCAACATGAAAACTCGTGACAGTGGGCACTTGGCCACCGCGGCTTCGGAATGAGATGCTGGAGAGCGGAGAGGGAAACAGCTGTGTCCAGGTCAGAACTGATTAAATCTACGGACGGACGGACGGCCGAGAGCGGTTTACTGCGTGTTTGGTGCTACTTCTTCTCTCCGGGTGATTTTCAACACGTTCTTCCTGTGCGTGCGGTGCTTTCTTGGCCCGGGGCGTGGGCCTCGGGCCGCTGGCCCCGTGTTTCTTCGTGCTGTGGCGTAGACGACTTAAGCAATAAAACCCCCGCCACTGAGAATACGACACAACTGTGCCCGACGCGGGAGAAAGCAGATGCCAGGAAGCCTGTGGGGACAGAGACGAGTGAGTGCTGAGCCGGGCAGCCTCACGGAAGGACCCGGGAGCGCAACATCCCGGTCTTCATGGAATCGGATGGAACCTGGGGTGGGTGAGCCGCTGGCTCCCGCTGCCCCGGCTGGAAGGGCAGGAGAGGATTCAGGATGGCAGAACCACAGCTGTGGGTGCTTCCCGGGGCCGCCGAAGCAAACGGCCACAACCTGGGCGGCTGAAACAATAGAAATGCGTTTGCTCCAGGTCTGGGGGCCAGAAATCTGAAATCAAGGCATCGACAGGGTTGTTTTCTCCTGGAGGCTCGTAGGGAAAATCCGTCCAGGCCTCGCCTAGTTTCTGGGAGCTGCCAGCCAGCCTGGCCTTCCCTGGCCTCCAGACATATCACTCCAGCCCTAGCTGGTTTGGCTCGGTGGATAGCGCGTCAGCTTGCGGACCAAAGGGTCCCGGGTTCGATTCCGGTAAAGGGCACATACCTCAGTTGCAGGCTCCTCCCCAGCCCAGGCCCTGGTCAGGGCTCCTGTAGGAGGCAACCGACCGATGTGTGTCTTTCACATAGATCAGTGGTTCTCAATCTTCCTAATGCCTTGACCCTTTAATACAGTTCCTCATGTTGTGGTGACCCCCAACCATAAAATTATTTTCGTTGCTACTTCATAACTGTAATGTTGCTACTGTTATGAATCGTGATGTAAATATCAGATATGCAGGACATATTTTCATTGTTACAAATTGAACATAATTAAAGCATAGTGATTAATCACAAAAACAATATGTAATTATATATGTGTTTTCCGATGGTCTTAGGCGACCCCTGTGAAAGGGTTGTTCGACCCCCAAAGGGGTCGCGACCCAGAGGTTGAGAACCGCTGACATAGATGTTTCTCTCTGTCTTTCCCCGTCTCTTCCACTCTCCTTAAAAATCAATGGAAAAATATCCTCAGGTGAGAATTAACAACAACAAAACGCGTCACTCCAATCCCTGCTTCTGTCTTCACACCGCCTTCTCCTGTGAGTATCTCCTCACCTTCTCCTCTCTTCTCAGGACACTGGTCATTGGACTCAGGGCCCACCCTAATTCAGGATGATCTCATCTTGAGACCTTTGACATAATTACATCTGCAAAGACCTTTCCAAATAAGGTCACAGTTACAGGTTCTCTTGGGGAGTCACCATTCAACCCACTGTGACAACCAACGCCACACCTTTCACAAGTGCTTACCCACCTCCGAGCGTCCCTCTGCCCTGGCAGCCTGCTCTCTGAGGCGGTTTCTAAGACGGCAGGCCAGGCAGAGCGTCCTGCCCACAAGGCATCCGAGGGAATCAAAGGCAAGTGCTAAGTGAACGCTGAAGCCGGGATATTCCTCGCCCAGGTCTGTCCTCGCCCAGGTCTGTCCTCACCCAGGTCTGTCCTCGCCCTGGGCTCTGAGCTGCAAGGACCAAGCGCAGGCTCCTCTCCTTCCAAGCTTGGCAGTTGCTTACCAGCCTTTCCCTAGTGGGAGAAGGATGGAGGCTCATTGTATTCTAAAGTGACCTATTACATCATTGGTCGTTCCGATCACTAGAAAACGCTTGCTTTGGTGGAGTCAAAACTGACCTGCCTATAATGCTGGCCACTCACTGGCCCACGTCGGCCGTTGGGAGATCTAGAAATGAAAGCACCACTGGGCTCCCAGAGGATGCCTCATCCTAATCAGTTGAGGTGATAAAAATACCGCCCCCCCCCCCCAGGTCACAGGGTACTGGCAGCTGGGCCAAAGGAGTTTCAGGCTTTCTACAAAAATGGACAGCAACTATCACTGAGATTTTAAAAGTGTAGCCTGTTATAGGCTAGCCCAGGGGTGGGCAAACTTTTTGACTCGAGGGCCACAATGGGTTCTTAAACTGGACCGGAGGGCTGGAACAAAAGCATGGATAGAGTGTTTGTGTGAACTAATATAAATTCAAAGTAAACATCATTACATAAAAGGGTACGGTCTTTTTTTTCAATAGTTTTATTCATTTCAAACGGGCTGGATCTGGCCTGCGGGCTGTAGTTTGCCCATGGCTGGGCTAGATGCTTTATGCATATTATTTCTAACTAGAGGCCTGTTGCACGAAAAGATTCGTGCAATAGGCCTTCCCTTCCCTGGCTGCTGGCACCGGTTTTCCTCCGGCACCCGGGACCCAGGCCTTCGCTCCAACCAGAGCCGCCTTCAGTCTTCGCTCCACTGCGTCATGCCTACGTATGCAAATTAACCGCCATCTTTGTTGGCAGTTAATTTGCATATCTCACTGATTAGCCAATGGGAGGTGTAGCAAAGGTACAGTCAATTACCATGTTTGTCTATTATTAGATAGGAGGATTCTCACAAGAGGCCTGAGAGGCATGCATCATTGCCATCCACGCTTCACCTACGAGGGAATGGATTCTGAGGCTGAGAAGTGTAAGATGTGAGATTCAAACCGAGATCCGTCTGACCACAGAGTTGCCATATCGCCTCCCCTCCACACTGCCTCTCTCCCGGGTGAAGGAGCAGTCCGCTTCCTGGGCCTGGGGGCCGGAAAGTGGGGAAAGGATGAAATCCTCAAAGGAGGGTGAGGATGAAATGGAAACGCCAGTTTCCCATTTAAACCAAGCAATAATGTTTTATTTCCATTTCCCTGAATGTATAGTTCAGGCACACTCAGTTAAGGAAAAAAAAAGAAAAAAACACAACTGGCGCTTGAGAAATGTCAAGTATTCCATTTCAGCGGACGTGTACAGAACAATCAAAATGCCGAACATCCCCAAACAGATGCAAACCTTTACCACTGCCTCTTCCGCGGGCACATCGCTGAGATTTGAAAAGAGCAGCTCGTGTTGCCAGCCCGGCTGATTCTTCTCGGGTGTAAGTGTCTACCTCCAAAGGCTGGTTCACGGGAGGAGGAAACACAATTACTCCTCGCACGCTCATGGAATCTGTACGTGTTCTCTTTCCCACTCATCGTTGCATTGGGTCCTCACGTCTGCCCTGGGAGGTTGCGGGGGGCAGGCATTACCCTCACTGCAAAGGTAAGGGCGTCAGGAGGTGAAGTGGGCTTCCCAGTGAGGAGCCCCCAGGAAGCAGGGCATAGCCGGGTCCCCTCTTTCTCTATTATCCTTCTGGCAGGAGCCCCACCGGGAACTTCAGAGTCCCAGGGAAGATGGGACCATTTGAGATCCCACCAAAGAGTTGGGTGGGGGAGGGAGGAAGGGGGAGGGAGAGGAAGGGCGTGGCAAGACCAGGAAGAGGAGATGTGGTCACTGAAAGGACCCCCTGGTAGAGTCATCGGAGATTTGGTTACAGCTTCCACCGGGGACGCGGAGATGAGCAAGGGCACCCGGCTCCATCGAGGCGATGGGACCCCAAGTCTCTTGAAATGAAATGTTCCTCCCACCTGCAGGAGCTTTGCCTCGGGGCATGAGCTGGCCCTCGGCAACGTGGGCGCCAGAGCAGCTGAGCCGCAGGTCCCGGCTGGTGTGCGTGTGACCAGAGAGATCTCAGATGCAGGTGGCTTCTCGGAGGCCATGTTGTCTGATGAATGAAGGTGAACAGCCAAACAGACAGAAAGGGCACTGAACTTTACTCTGCTGCCACTTCGCTTCGAACTAAATGCTTTGGGGATTGCCTCACTCAGCCTCAAATGCCAGGAGTCCCGGTGAATGACAAGTGATGGCAGCGGAGAGGCCTCCGGAATACAGGAGCGGCCCGCGCAGCCTGCGGGGGGGCCAGGCCGGCCCCTGCCTTATGCCGGGGGTTTTCCACCTTTCTCAGCGAGGCACGCATACGCTAGTTAGTGAAATTCGGCGGCACACCAAAATATGTACTTTTTGCCCACCTGACCCAAACAAAAAAGGGCATGATTTTGATTCATTCACACCAGGTGGCTATTGTTGTGTTGGCTGTTGTCATTTTTTATTTGACAATCTGAGCGACAAGAGGCCAGTGCCCCTGCCTAAATAGTCAGGTATCGCATGTATTAAAAGTTATTGCGGGGTGCCGTGGCACGCTGGTTGAAAATCGATGCTTATCCAAGGTCCCAGGACAAAGAAAATTGAACAATCACACTCAAAATTTTCTGTTGGCTTAATAATTCCCACCCAGAAAAGTACTGGCTCCTTCCGCGAAGGACGTCTAGAAGTTGGCCCTTTCCCCCATGGCCTGGGCGAGTCCTCCAAGCAGAAGACTTCCCGTAGCCCACACTTCTATTGTGTGTGTGGGGGGCGGGGGGGTGCACTCTGTTCCTGCACATGGTAAAAGGAAGAGTGGAGTCTGGCCGGTGTGGCTCAGTGGCCCAGCATCACCCAGGAACCACGAGATCACCGGTTCAATTCCCCATTCCCAGCCGGGGCACAGGCCCGGGTTTCGGGCTCGATCCCCAGTAGGGGCGTGCGGGATGTTTCCATCTCTCTATTCCTTTCCCTTTCCCTCTAAAAATCAATAAAGGAAAAATTTGTCTAAAAAAAGGAAGAGTTGATCTTTACATGGTCATTTTTGTTACAGTAATAAAAGCCCTGAAATGATCACGAAAGGAAAATATGCCTCCTAAAAAGAGCGGAGGCAAATTATTATAGCAACTGAATCCTAAAAGGAATTTTCAAGTAAAAATATGGCTCATGCGAAGTTGTTATGGCAACTGACATTTAAAAGTAACTGGATTTGGGCAAGTTTCTCCCTCCGCCGTCTCTGCAAAGTCTTGCAGGAACTTCATGCTAAAATTATGCTTTAATTTTAATTAGCCAAATAGGTCATAAATATAGCTTATTCCCAAATCCTTGCAAGCCGCTGATCTACTAATGAGAAAATATTCCTCTAAAAACCCACTTACCATTAAAAATTCCTAATATTTTTCTAATATAATTTATCAATTTAAACACATTGCATAATGTGATATTCTGTAGCATTCCATTAAAATGACAAATAGCAGTGTGTGTTGGGGGGGGGGGGGGGAGAGAACCAAGTGATTAAACAGATTGCGAGCAGTGTAACTGTATTGAAATAACCTGGGCCACTGCCGAGAAAAACGCACTCTTCTCCTCTGCAGATACAGTCCAAACTGAGCTGCATCTCCCTGACTATAAGGGCATTAATAGGACCAAAGAAGGGGGGCAACAAGAAATGACAGGCAACTTCAGAGGAAATAAAATTTCTATTAGCCTTTGTTATAAGATCACATCAAAGCAATTCCTATGTTTTAATCTGGGGAGAGAGTACGCAACGGCTTGGGGCTTGTGCCTGGGGGCCGCCTCTGTGCATTGAACCAGACAGTCTGCATAATGAACCGTTTTCATTCAATCAGGATCTCAGCACAGATAGCTCCCACTCCGGGGTCCAGGGCACTGCCTCCGAGTTTTCATTCTCCCGGCTCCCCCTGCTGGAGAAACAGCGCTTAACAGGGAGGCAAGGGTGCAGGGCATCTTTCCCAAGCCATTACTTTAAATTTAGGTCCATAAAGTTAGAGACCCGACTGCACACGCGAGCGGACACACACACACACACACACACACACACACACACACACACGCCTCCCAAAGCCGAAGGTTCCTCTGTAAGATACCAGAGGGAACCCCCTCGAACAACTCTTGCAGGAGGCAGGGAGGCTCGGAGGGGGTGTAGCATGAACACCTTTGCCCTTTCCGCTGTGTACTGACTTGGGGTTTTAGAAACTGCCATTCGCATTCTGGGCCAAGCTTGGGGGAGACTGCAGTTGCAGGAGGGGAGTTTGCCCTGAACGACTGGGGACATGGTCACTGGTTTAAAACACCACGTGCCATTCTACCTGGCTGATCATCTTTCAGTGTCCCAGCTGTCCAGGTCTTCATAAAATAAAAGGCGGGGGGTGTGAAAAAATAAAAAGCTACCCAGCCGAAACCGGTTTGGCTCAGTGGATAGAGCGTCGGCCTGCGGACTGAAAGGTCCCAGGTTCGATTCCGGTCAAGGGCATGTACCTGGGTTGTGGGCATATCTCCAATGGGAGATGTGCAGGAGGCAGCTGATCGATGTTTCTCTCTCATCGATGTTTCTAACTCTCTATCTCTCTCCCTTCCTCTCTGTAAAAAATCAATAAAATATAAAAAAAAAATAAAAAAAATAAAAAAAAATAAAAAGCTACCCAGACGGAATTGCGTTTTCATGCACAATGGAAAACTTAAAAGCTGAACAAATCGTTTGGGCAGGACCGACATTGGCTTGGAGGAAGGAAAGTCCTGGGCGAGCCGGCTGCGCCAGGACCCGGGGCTACGGCCCAATCCCCCTTTATCCGGGGGTTTAGTTCGGCTCCCGTCGCCTTCGCTGAAGCGGCAAAGTGGCTGTGCTCCACCTGGCTCCATCGGGGCGGCCACGCCGGCTGCTTTGCGGTGGGGAGGCCAGGCCAGGAGGGGCGGTGACATGAAGCCGTGTGAAACTGTTTGTGAAAACCTGGGATGATCATTTAAATGTTTAAAATATGCACATGGTAATTCAAAGCTAATTACCCTGAGTGCATTCGAAACATTTATGCCATCATCTCTGGATCCTGCCTACAGATTGTGCACCACAGCTCACCCGGGTGTTTCTATAAACTGCTCCAGCGATTTCAACTTCCAGGCTAAATCAGGCAGCCGCAGGCCCTGCCTCCTGCCCCTGGTTGGCGGAGAGCCCCTCCCCCCACTCCCAGGACAGGAGGCTGCACCGTGTTTTCCCGGAGAGCCATTTGTCATGGTCATGTAGTTCTGGCTGCGAATGATTGCGCTCATCGCTGTTCATAATTGTCATTTCCATTAGTTAATTTAGGTTAAAATCACCTCTCTCCCCTCCTATGCTTTTTCTCCTAGTCCCTCCCATTTCCCCTTCCTCTGTCTCAGCTTGTGGCCTCATTTCTAAATTCATTCAGGCACATCAAAAAGTTGCCTCAACCCCGCTGGTGTGCTCAGTGGTTAGCGTGTCGGCTCATAGACCGAAGGGGTCAGGGGTTCAGTTTCCCAGTCAAGGGCACACACATCGGTTGCAGGTTCGATCCCTGGCCCCAGTCGGGGCATGTGTGGGAGGCAACCAATCGATGTGTCGTTCTCACATTGATGTTTCTCTCTCTCTCCACCTCCCTCTCTCCCTTCCACTCTGTCTAAAAAATTCAACGGGAAAATATCCTCCAGTGAGGATTAACCAACAAACAAAATTGCTTTGACATTCATATCGCACCCGGTTACGTCTCCATTTAGGAGTGAATATGGGAAATTTTCAAAAAGACAAAGGGGTTGGAGGGCGGCCACACCCATCAGCTCTCTTGAGGACAGAACTGAAAGTGGGCCGGCCTGAGTGGACAGCAGCCATTGCTGAGCATGTTATCCTGGCGAAGGGCACGCATATGCACATGGCACATGCATGCGCGCATACACGCCATACACGTACACACACTCCTTGTATGTGGAGGAAACTCTGCTTACAGCCTGGACGAATTCAACATGGGCGGGTCCTGAGGCAAATTCCTTTCCCCTTTTTCCAGAATAAAATGAGTCCTCTTCCTTTGGGGGCGCTAAACCAGCGTGCCAATGGCTAAGAGAAGGATGGCGCTGTGGCTGAAATAACTTCAACTTCCCAAGTTTATCCAGAGACAACTGAGCTCAGGCTGGGGAGCTGGCATTGCAAGAGACACAATTCCAGAGTCAAGAAATTAGCCATGGCTTCTAAATATGCTCCAGGAAACAGAGGAGTGAAGGCTGCCTCCTTATTAGCTCCTTGAAGATGCCGGCGGCAGGTTTCAGACGTTTAGGGATAGGAAACTGGGTTAGATTCCCACAGCCGGCTGAAGGCTGATAGAGTGATATTACCAGGTTTAACTCGAGCCATTAAGAGACTCTTCATTATCCCCACACCACCATGACCAGAGTTATCACATGAGCCATAATGCAAGAGAGAATTTCATTCCATCAACGAGAGGGAGCCAGTCTATCTTTGTCCAAAGAAAATGAGCAGCCCAGCATGAAGCTAGTGAGGAATTGAGTGTACAACACTCCAATAACATCCCCGGCAGGATTTCCTCAGCGATTTCGTTGGCTAAGCAGAGCGGGCTGCACTGGAGCGATCTTCCTGGGTGCCTGGCTTGCCAGGACGCCCACTCTAGGAGCAACCGAAAGGTCAGTTAAAGACCAAAAACACATGCTGAGACCGCATTTCTAAGGGCTTACGTATTAAGGCCCAAGAAAATCAAAGCCAGGCCGCTCCCCTGATGTTCAGAAACCTCATTTTAAAATCTACTCCTTGGCCCTAGCTGGTTTGGCTCAGTGGATAGAGCCTCTGCCTGCGAACTGAAGGGCACTGGGTTTGTTCCAGTCAAGGGCACATGCCTGGGTTGCGGGCTCGATCCCCAGTGTGGGGCGTGCAGGAGGCAGTCGATCAATGATTCTCTCTCATCATTGATGTTTCTATCTCTCTCTCCCTCTCCCTCTCTGAAATCAATAAAAACATATTTAAAAAATAAAACTAAATAAATATAAAATCTACTCCTTGGACCCAGGCAGTTCCCTGGGTGTCACCACACCCCGTTTATTTTCCTCTCCCCCGTGCCCACACTGTGTGCCATTCCTTCAGCTGGAAATGGCCCTTCTCCCTGCCAATCTACTTTTCTCACCTTTGCCATCGCAAGGCACTAGTTTCGAGACCGCCTCCACCAGGCTCCGTCCCCTCCTCTCCACCACACACGCCACCTGCTCTATATCACTTTGCTTGTCTACGGAGTGTTCTTGCATTCTGTGGGCCTTCCCCTCTCGGATTAAAATTTAGGGAAGGAAGGAAGCCTTATATTTCCTTTGCATTTCTTGTGGCATCTCAAATAGGATTTTCACGTTAGAGACACCCGGGTTAGATACACCGACTGACCTGGTAGTTTTATAGCTGGAGTTAGAAGATCCGTAAATGACCCAGCATCTCCACCGCCACCCCCCCGCCCCCACCCACACACCGAGCAAAAATTGCACCCCTCATTCAGATGTTCCTGGCATCCTATAACTTGCCCAAAGCCAGATTTATTGCTCCCGCTGTAAAGTGTATCTTCTCTAAGCCTCACTTAAAAGCTACCACTTGGCAGAAGATCAAGCTGGAAGTGTAGGATAGCAGGTGATGGCGAGGCTAGGAGGGGGTGGGGAGGGCGGGGTGGAGCCAATAATTGAAGCTCCGAGAACTACCAGCTCAATATTTAACCTAACTGGTAATTTGCTGTGACAATTATGCCACGAACGGAACACTATGACTATGCAAGAATGTCGCGCCCTAATTAAGAGGGCTCTGCTTTTCCTCGCCGCCGCACTGTAATAGCGCACGCAGAACGAGGCTTGGCTGCGGGAGCTAAGGGTTCTATTAGCAGGCATGTGCAGCACGAGGCTGTGGCATGCGCATCGGCCCGTGAGTGATGCCGCCCGGGTAAGCCTGCTAAGACCTTCAATTCGCCTTCAGATGAGCAGGGAAGAGAGCTGTTCGGGCGCCTCACAACGCAAGGCCCCTCTGACTGACAGGCATCTTCCCCGAACACCTGTGCGTGCCTCCACTGCAAATGGACCCGCCTTCCCACAGCACTGCTCTCCAGCAGGCGGGGTCGGAGAGGGTTTGATCCTTAAAGAGGAACGTTAATCAGGGTTTTCACAAAAATAAAAGTCCACGGAAACAAATGTTCCTCTTAAAGATGGAGGGGAAGACAGCAGGAACTCATCCCCCTGCGCCCCCCGCCCCCCAACACACACACACACACCACACCCTCCACGCTGCCTGAAAGACAAAAGAATATTATTAAAATCATAGCTACAAAGAAGGATGTTGCCGTCTTCTAAATTGACTGCCGGATTCATGGATCGTGGCTAAGCAAGACAAACCGTTTTCTGCTTAATTAGTGGCTCCTTTATGGAAGGGCTGCTGCCTGGAGAGAACCCATTAGACGAGGAGAGCTCATTTACAGAGATGCACCTTCGAAAGCTATTGGAATTTTAAGTAAATAGAGGAGAAGGAAACGGGGTAGAGGTGGGAGTAGGGGTGCTATGGAGGCAGAAAAGCGTCTACAAAAGGCAACCTCTGCGTTCCAAGCCCAGCGCCGGGGAGATCGGCAAACACAGAAGCCTCTAAAATTTTAGGCCAAGAGCAATGACCTCTGTGCCATGGCTGACTGAAGATATAAATACACTTCAACACGAACAGCAGTGTCAACTGTGCGAGGAGAGATGAGAGTCCAATTGGGGCTTATTTTTTCAAAAGTCCAGGTTGTTCTGACTCGGTTTCGGGCGGGGGGAGCGGGGGCGGGGAGAGCATTCATGGGCACAAAGCGGCTGCTCCCCGCAGCGAGCCCCCCAGCTTTACCAGGCGCCAGCCCCCCGGTCGGTTACCTAACCACCCAGAGGAAGCAGCACCACACACGAGTTAAATATAGGCGAGTCATCTGCATTTTACAAGCACCAGGAATGTTATCTGAGGAAGCTGTCATTTATAATGACAGCACAAACTTCCAATTACCACCTGGGCAATACACTCGGGAGCAGGGATGATTTCATAAGAATGGCTCACAATTATTAAAAGTTTACATGGTTTCTTTGGAATTGGATATAAATATTTCTCCCGAGGCAGGTGGCATTAAGTTTTTCAAGGGGTCTACTATAGTCAAGGCTGGAAAAAAAAAAGATTGTTTTCTTCAAAATCTTTTGTTTCCAGATTTATCAACAGCTAAGCAGTGGAGGCGAGGTGACAGCCATTAAGAGCCGGGGAGAAGCTGGAAGGTTGTGAAAATGGCCAGGGGGTTGGTTTGAAGTCTCAAGTACACCCACAGGTTCACTGGCAACTCAGAATGCAAGCGTTAGGGGTCTGGCCCTAACTGGTTTGGCTCAGTGGATAGAGCGTCAGCCTGCGGACTCAAGGGTCCCAGGTTCAATTCCGGCCAAGGGCACATGCCTGGGTTGTGGGCTCGATCCCCAGTGGGGAGCATGCAGGAGGCAGCCAATCAGTGATTCTCTCTCATCATTGATGTTTCTATCTCTCTATCCTCCCTTCCTCTCTGAAATCAATAAAAATATATATTTTTTTAAAAAAAGAGTCAGGGGTCTGGCCATAGAGAGCACAAACAAGGGACCTCCATAAGGAACCCAGTTTTCTTTGGTGTCGTCTACCTAACTCCCATGGCATTATACAGCTTCAGGTGCCAGGGCTGAACACAGGGTGAGTATTATCAGGTGCTGCACACATCCTTCCGGATCAGACAGCCCTTGACCTACATGAAGGCTACAATGTGTGCGTGTTTCAAATCACCCAATTCTGTGAAATCTTTCCTGGTGACGCCAGTCTCCAGTGATCTCCCCGTTTACTGGGTTTTAATTTGACTTGTGATATTGCTACTTAGCTCCAAGCCTTGCTCCAAATAGACCACAGTTCTTGGGGACAAGGTATCTGGATTTAAAATCACCTACACGGAGGGTGGAACAGGCAGTCAATGAAGACAAGTGCTATATACTTTTCTCAACGACTTAGCAAAAACCCACCATCACAAATGTAATTAAGAGATTTAGTAATCATTGACGAATAGATTTAAAGAATCAGGTTGATTTCTAAAGCAAGAGGCCATTTCTGCCGCAC